>NC_087162.1:16037947-16052947 GCF_035594125.1 Scylla paramamosain | reverse complement strand
CTGAAGGATGCATCATAGTGCTGTGGCAGCCTAGCACCCAACACTGCTGGAATTTTATTTATTTATTTATTTTAACAAAAGAGGGTCACTGACCAAGGGAAACAAAACCGGAAAAAAAAAGAAAAAAAAATCCCACTGAGGTGCCAGACCCAAAATATACGTCAAGAGAATCATCGAAAATTGAAGGATAAGTGTCTTGAAACCTAACTCTTGAAAGAGTTCAAGTTATAGGAGGAGAAGCAGGCAGGGAGTTCCAGAGTTTACCAGAGAAAGGGATGAGTGACTGAGAATACTGGTTAACTCTTGCATTAGAGAGGTGGACAGAATAGCGATGAGAGAAAGAAGAAAGTCATGTGGAGCGAGGCCGCGGGAAGTTAGCAAGATTAGAAGAGAAGTTAGCATGAAAATAACGATAGAAGATAGCAAGAGATGCAAAAATTGCGACGATGAGAGAGAGAGAGAGGCTAAAGACAGTCAGTCAGAGGAGAGGAGTTGATAAGACAAAATGCTTTTGATTCCACCCTGTCTAAAATAGCGGTATGAGTGGAACCTCAACCCCACCCATATATGTAAAGCATACTCCATACATGAATAATACTAAGTTTGCTCTACCTCAATCAGAAATTTTGGAGAGATCAGAAGTCAGGTCTCCTGTGGCTTCCCTGTACGAATTGTTTATTTCCTGAAAGGTTGGACGTCTACGAAAAGACGTAGAAAAGTGCAGGGTGGTATCATTAGCGTAGGGGTGGATAGGACAAGAACTTTGGTTTAGAACATCATTAATGAATAACAAAGTGAATGACAGGACAGAATCCTGAGGAACACCACTGTCAATAAATTTATGGCAAGAACAGTGACCGTCTACCACAGCACCAATAGAATGGTCAGAAAGAAAACTTGAGATGAAGTTACAGAAAGGATAGAAGCCGCAGGAGGGTAGTTTGGAAATCAAAACTTTATGCCACACTCTATCAAAAGCTTTAGATATGTATAAGACAACAGTAAAAGTTTCACCAAAATCTCTGAAAGAGGATGACCAAGACTCAGTAAGGAAAGCCAGAAGATCAGCAGTAAAGCGGCCTTGACGGAACCCATACTGGCGATCAGATAGAAGGTTGTGAAGTGATAGAAGTTTAAGAATCTTCCTGTTGAGGATAGATTCATATACTATAGATAGGCAGGAAATTAAAGCAATAGGACGGTAGTTTGAGGGATTAGAACGGTCACCCTTTTTAGAAACAGGCTGAATGTAGGCAAACTTCCAGCAAGAAGGAAAGTAGATTTTGATAGACAGAGCTGAAAGAATTTGACTAGATAAGTTGCAAGCACGGAGACACAGTTTCGGATAACAATAGGAGGGATCCCATCAGGTCCATAAACCTTCCGAGAGTTTAGGCCAGCGAGGGCATGGAAAACATGATTGCGAAGGATTTTAATAGGTAGCATGAAGTGGTCAGAGGGTGGAGGAGAGGGAGGAACAAGCCCTGAATCGTTCAAGGTAGGATTTTTAACATAGGTTTGGGGGAAGAGTTCAGCTTTAGAAATAGATGAGAAAGCAGTGGTGCCATCTGGTTGAAATAAAGGAGGAAAAGATGAAGAAGGAAAGTTATTGAAGATGTTTTTTGGCTAGGTGTCAGAAGTCACGATGGGAGTTAGATCTTGAAAGATTTTGACACTTTCTATAAATGAAGGAGTTTTGGCTAGTTGGAGAACAGACTTGTCATGATTCCAGGAAGGAATATAAAGCGCATGAGATTCTGGTGATGGAATGCTTAAGTACCCTTTGTGGGCCACCTCTCTATCATGTATAGCACGAGAACAGGCTGTGTTAAACCAAGGTTTGGAAGGTTTAGGTCGAGATAAAGAGTGAGGAATGTACGCCTCCATGTCAGACACTATCACCTCAGTTATGCACTCAGCACACAAAGACGGGTCTCTAACACGGAAGCAGTAGTCATTCCAAGGAAAATCAGCATAATATCTCCTCAGGTCCCCCAATTAGCACAGGCAAAACGCCAGAGGCACCTCCGCTTTGGGGAATCCTGAGGAGGGACTGGAACGATTGGGCAAGATACAGATATCAGATTGTGATCGGAGGACCCTAATGGAGAAGGTAGGGTAACAGTATAAGCAGAAGGATTAGAGTTTAGGAAAAGGTCAAGAATGTTGAGTGTAGAGTGTTGCACCAGTTGCTCTTGGTCGTGGAAGGTAGCAAAGTTGAAGGCTAGTTCACCAGGATGGTCAGTGAAGGGAGAGGAAAGCCAAAGCTGGTGGTGAACATTGAAGTCTCCAAGAATGGAGATTTCCGCAAAAGGGAAGAGAGTCAGAATGTGTTCCACTTTGGATGTTAAGTAGTCAAAGAATTTATTTTTGTCAGAGGAATTAGGTGAGAGATATACAGCACAGATAAATTTAGTTTGATAGTGACTGTAGTCGTAGCCAGATGGTGGAAAACTCGGAAGATTCAAGAGCGTGGGCATGAGAGCAGGTTAAGTCGTTGCGCACATAAACGCAACATCCAGCTTTGGATTGAAAATGAGGATAGAGAAAGTAGGAGGGAACATAAAAGTTTCTACTGTCAGTTGCATCAGACACCTGAGTTTCAGAGGAAAGGATGAAGTTTAGTAGAGGAGAGGTGGTGTTCTACAGATTGAAAATTAGATCTCAGATCGCGAATGTTGCTGAAGCGAATGAAGAAAATGTTGAGGGGGTGTCAAGACACTTAGGGTCGATACCAGAAGAGTAATCCGACCTGGGGACATTTGTGGTCCCATCCCCAGATGGAAACTCCGAGGCTGGGGCATGAGTCGCCATGATTATTTTGAATTTTGAGTGAAGGGTGTGTATGTGTGTAATTAGGTGCATGTAGTTTTGTGTGAAGGAAGAGCGTTGTCTTTAGAGTGCAGGCTGTGACTGCCACCTTGTATTGTGAGACACAAAGGGAAACGTTCAGTAAAGTCACAGCTGGGTTTAATGATAAGCTCACAGCAACCCCTGATCCAGCGATTTAGACCTCACTGGGAGTAATTAACGTTTCGGCAGGTGTCTACTGCTTTCTCCTAAAAATGCAAATGGGTTACACTTAGAGAATGCTAATCACCATTAGTAATTCAAACAGATAGCAATTATAATTTCATTACTTAAAGCTTAAAATTAATTACATGTAAAGGTTCTCGCCATTGCTGCCTGTACATATGTATCACTAATAATGACAGATATTCATAAAGTGCACCGCATGCATGGGTTCGGACAGTGTTGACAGAAAACTTGCCTGAGTATGATCAAACCTTCAGTCCCCGTGACCGTGGCTATAGTGTGCGGTGACCCACACTTGGATAATATAATGACTGGGTTAAACCATCATGAAACCTTACTGTTGGCTCCCTTGAAAGTGCAAGGCAAAGACTGCCACATCACACCTGTAGCTCCACACTGTGTCTACACATTCATATTAATGAATACTGTACAACATTCGCTAATATTCCCGATGTCCTCCAAATTAATTTTTCATCATTCGCTATGGGCCGAGTTGCCGGTGATTGCCAGTTGTTTTAATATGGGGATCGGTCAACGCTCCCACAGTCTCTCGATAAGCACATTCTAAAAATTCTTCTCGTGATACATCTTGAAGTACTACTATACGTATGTTATAAAACATTAATCTTAAGTGTTCATGTTAAGAACATCCATGGGATTTGGTGATACACTCTACAGAATAGTTATTATAAACTAAATACTCGCAACTAGGCTCTCAGTGTTTTCACAAATATTTCTAGTATCCTACTTCACATCTAGTTCATAGGAGTTAATGTTTTATCTGGCAAATCCCGAAAAGAATCGAACAAGTATCACTTGTCGTAAAGGAAGATTTTGACGACTGAGAAAATGCCGAGACGAGACAGCCAGCCGAAATTAGACACACCAATTTCTCCAAAACACCAAAATAAATAACCCGGGTTTATTTGAAGCGGGAGAGACGCGTATGCAATGTTGCTGTAAGATGCCAGTCTATAAATGTCCTGTGGCTGACTGTACTTCCGTATCACGAAAGAAGAGACAAAGGGAAAAAGGATGGGTCGTATTTCCAAGGAAGAAAGACGCAGCTCGGAGAAAAGTTTAGGAGACAAGATGTACACGGGGTCCAAAGTGGAAAGCTACTAAGACCCATGCTTTGTGCTCCACACATTTTATAGACCGGTGCAAAGGAACGTCCCCATTACATCCAGACCCTGAACTGTTTGCTTGTAACTGAGGACGAGTAAGAACACTACAAGCACTATCCTTGACGAAGACATAAATGTTGGTGCACCTAAATCAGATACTACACGAAATAGCAGCCCATCGCTTCCAGATAATGGAAACCTCTCCCAAAGTGTTCTGAAGGCTGATTGCTGCATAACAATGGAACAAGAAGTGCAAGTTGAGGATTTAGATATGGAGATGGAAGATATCGAGGTGGATTCGGTGGAATTCACCGCAGAGGTGGATACAGTGGATACAAAAGGGGTGGATATGGTGGATACGGCAGAGGTAGGTATCATAGTGAGAAGCACGCACCCGACTCGCGGGGAGAAGCAGGCAAGCGCACACCATCTCGAAGACAACACATATAGTGTCAATCGCCGCCGCTCCTTCTCCTACGTTATCTCGAGCCGGCCACGCTTCACTCTGGTGGTGGGTGACCTGTATCTTGCCAAGAGTTTTTGCAATGTAACCGTTCCGGTAAATACATCCCTGCTAATCAGCTACACAAACTTTGGCAGATTTCACTATTTTACGCAAAAACTGTTCAAAATAAACATATCTTAGTATTATCTTTCTTCGTTTGTCCTGAATGAACATGCCTATATGTGCGAGGTAAGAAAGAGAGAGGGAATCCTGCAGGCACTGGGTAATCACGCTAGGTAAGCAGCCAAGGGGCGGGCGAGACATAAGGACCGAAGAGAACCACCCCGACACCAGCGCCACCACGCAACTCACGTCTCTGCAGTTCCACCTCCCTCACATCAGAACATCACGAACAGAAAGATGTTTCGACACCACCGTGACTTCGCGCAAGGCACTCTCTCCTCATAGTCTGAAGTGTCGTTGAAGAGAATATAAGACGACACAGAACAGGAAAGGAGAGACAACATGACACTTAGATTGATTTCAAAACAACGAAGATCCTTCCAAACTAACGATTGCTGCTGTTGTTGCTGCTATAATACTTATACTGCTACTATTACCACCACCACTACTACTACTACTACTACTACTACTACTACTACTACTACTACTACTACTGCTACTACTACTACTAACTACTACTACTACTACTACTACTGGTACTAGTACTATTACTGCTACTAATGACGATAATAATAATAATAATAATAATAATAATAATAATAATAATAATAATAATAATAATAATGATAATAATAGTAATAACAATAAAAACAATAATGCAATATCGAAAACTAATGTTGTTACTGCTGCTGCTGCTGCTGCTGCTAATGCAAGAATTACTATTACTTCTACCAACACCACCACAACCACCACCACGAGAACTATAACATTAATAGCAACAACAACAACATTAGCAGCAGCAGCAGCAGTAGCAACAACAACAACAACAACAACAACAACAACAACAACAACAACAACAATAACAACAGCTAGTACTACAACTACTATTACTACAAGTACGTACTCCTGGTAGCACCACCACCACTGCTGCTGCTGCTGCTGCTACTACTACTACTACTACTACTACTACTACTACTACTACTACTACTACTACTACTACTACTACTACTGCACTGACAATATCAGCAGAAGCACTCAGCGGATGCTGAGTCGCAGCAAGATATGTATTTTTCATGACACAGCAGTGTTTTAATCAATATTTAATCAATATATCGACGGTTGTGGATACGGGTAATTCTTATACATATCACAGTAATACAGAGTGTGTCGTATCTGCAACACAATGCCCAGGAGAGGAGAAAAAGAGAGAGGGAGAAAAAACAAACAAACACAAAAGACAAACATCTAATAAAGAGTAAAATAAATACACATATAATGTATACATTTCAAGAATATAGAAGCAGAAGATGAAACTGGAGAATAGGAGTACAGGGGGCAAGATGGAGGGAGCAGAACTGGGAAGGGGATGTCTGAAGGAAGAAGGAAAAGGAGTATGGGACAGGAAATGGGAGTACTTATCCCTCACTGCTTCCCCTCTCCCTTTAATTCTTCACTCCCTCCTCACATTTCCTGCTGCATCTATTTTCTCTCTACTCTCTCTCCGTACTCACATCGTCCTCCTTCACCCTTCCCCGACTTCCTTGTCTCCCGTCATGAATTCTCTTCTCCCTTCTCCCTTCTTCCCTCTACTCCACAGCACATGCCTTCCTCACCCTGTTCCTTTGCTCCCCCTTTCTCCTTGGTCTTGTCACAAACCTCCCTCCCTGTCACCTCCCCTCCCTTTATCCATCCAAGATAAGGGGCAAGGGAGTGATAGCTCGCTCTCTCCCTCTCACTCATTCCACAGCATTCACTCCATCCTTCCTCACTCTCGTATAATTCCGTTTTCATTCTCACTCAGTGTCATTGTATTAGCAGTCCTCAGGATAGTTCTTGTTCTAAGTTGTGCGCCACCACTGTATCAGATTTGTTGTGTGCGCCACCTCTGTGTCAGATTTGAGGTCCACCACTTGTTCTGGAGTTGATGATTGTTACTTGCACACTCGATTGATGATGCTTGTTGTGTTGGTAGCGTGGATGACCGGAGTGAGGTGGTGATTCTGGTAGCTTGGAGGTCGTGGGTAGTTGGTTGGTATAGTTGATATGTGTGAATAAAAGACACGATGACCAGAGTTCTTGATTTAATAGATGACTGATTGTACACACTGGACTCGAGACGAAATTATAACGTGACGATTGATTGTTCTCTCTCTCTCTCTGAAGTGATATGAGTGATGACTGAGCAGCGTCCCTCAAGACTGACTATGACTGGATTGATACTGAGTGAGACCCAAGAGACTGATCGTGACAGGGTGACTGACTGACTCCGACTCTGACTGGGACTGAACTGGAACTCAGGAATGAACTCCCGAATGAACTGCCAGCTCACTACCATGCTGGCTGTATTTATCTGAACTAAGTGGATCGCAGATAGTTATCCCTAAGGAGTGGAAGTGGGTGTGAAATTCCCTTGAGGTAGAGAAAGGGGACCGAACGCAGGTGTTATCCCTAAGGACTGGAAATGGGTGTGAAATTCCCTTGAGAGGTGGAGAAAGGACTGGCTGGTCATGGTACACGTGGGATGAATATACGAAATAGTGAAATATACATACATACGAGTACATATATATATATATATATATATATATATATATATATATATATATATATATATATATATATATATATATATATATATATATATATATATATATATATATATATATATATATATATATATAATAGTAATTGTTGAGACTGATACTGATATGAGAGAGAGAGAGAGAGAGAGAGAGAGAGAGAGAGAGAGAGAGAGAGAGAGAGAGAGAGAGAGAGAGAGAGAGAGAGAGAGAGAGAGAGAGAGAGAGAGAGAGAGAGAGAGAGAGAGAGTCCACTTGTGTGTGTAAATTTTACTGTTTTTAGTTTGATATATATATATTATATATATATATATAATATATATATATATATATATATATATATATATATATATATATATATATCTATATATATATATATATATATATATATATATATATATATATATATATATATATATATATATATGAAATTAATAGTGTTTAGAGTCAGGCACAGCTTGTTGAGCCAAAGCTCTTCATCAGGCTAAGTTTAATCTTTTAATCTATACAGACAGTTCCATTACATTATGAATATACTTGCAAAAAAACACATCTACAAACATTTACTTGTTTATACATTCAAAGATTGCCAAACATTACATGCACAAGTGTACATTGAATCTATGATGTTTAAACACTACGTAATAACTTATATACATTAAACTCAGTATATGTAGACAGGTACGTATCTTATTATACAAACAATTCACATTCTGTTACGCGGGTTAATTTCTAAATAGAATCATAATCCTAAATTGTATTTCATTATTTACGTCTGTTGGAGAGGAACTCCACAACTGAGGACCATAACAAAACATATAGTTGCTGAAGAGTGCTGAGCGTAAATGGGGACACTACAGATTCATTAATATTGTCACTACGAATATTGTGCAGATTTTCTACATAAAGACTTTATGACCAGGAAATATTCAACATTTCTATATATGAATCGTAAAAATGAAATATTTTCTTATACACTTGAAATTTAGTATGCTTAACAGATAACAAAATTTACCCATAAATTTCATACATCTAGTTAATATGCTTTCTGTTATTACTTTATCTAAGATGAATGGCCAACCATATTCCATATGAAGATGTAGTAGGTAATACGTGGATAAATGAGCATAATACGACTTCAACAGTGAGTCACTGTGTGTGTGTGGTGTGTGTGTGTGTGTGTGTGTGTGTGTGTGTGTGTGTGTGTGTGTGTGTGTGTGTGTGTGTGTGTGTGTGTGTGTGTGTGTGTGTGTGTGTGTGTGTGTGTGTGTGTGTGTGTGGTGTGTGTGCGTGCATGCATGAGTACGCGCAGATAGTACCTACGCTTTTTGGCTTCTCCATGAAGGCCTGCTAAGCCTGAGTGATGAAGGCTGTCCCGCTTGTCCACAGGTACAATTGAAAGTAAGGTCAAAGGTTAACGCGGTGGGGGATTTTACTGTGCCAGCAGTGTGCAGTCAGCGACACGACTTGCAGGAAGTAATTTCCCTCTTTCCCTACTATTCTTTCACCCTTTCTCCTCTTTTCGGTTATTTTTCGTCTTCCTCTCCGTTTCACACTTCCTCTCTATTATTGGTTTCTACCCTTGTCTCTTTACTTCCTATCCTTCCTGCTCTGAAATCCTTTCTCCACCTCTCCCTTCCCCCGCAGTGTTCCCGAGACACCGCTCTAAAGCTGCGACATAAAGATGGTGGAGACTAAAGCTGCCTGATAGAATGACGCCTTGTCACAGAACACAACGCCAGTAACTCGAGCATAGGGGCGGCGTTGCTGGTTGGTTTGGTTTAGTTAGGTTAGGTTAGGTTTGGTTTGCTTTGGTTTGGTTTGGTTTGGTTGGGTTTGGTTAGGTTGGGTTTGATTTGGTATGATTTGGTTAAGTTAGGTTAGGGTTTGGTTTGGTTAGTTTTGGTTTGGTTAGGTTAGATCAGGAGCAGAGTTATTGGTTGGATAACAGAGTGAATGACTTGCTGAGATGAGATGCTATCTGGATGATGAGAGGGTACCTGACTGAGTGGATGATTGAGATGGCTGAGTGGATAACCGGCTGGTTCGTTGTGTAGCTGAGTGGCTAGGTGAGTTTTTTATCTGATTGGCTGGTTAGCTGAGTGGCTCAGTGGCTGACTGAATGATTGGATGAATGGCTGATTGATAAGATGGCTGAATGGCTGGTTGGTTGATTGACTGCCTGAGTGATTAGCAGTTAGATGTGACTGGCTGGCTGACTAGTTGAATGTTTGGGCTGGATGGGTGAGTGGCTAACTGATTAGCTGATTGAGTAGCTGAGTGGCTTGCTGAATGACTGACTGAATGGCAAACAAGAAAACAGGATGGCTGGCTGAGTGCCTGACTCAATGACTAAGGGACTGACTAAGTGGATAACTGACTAATTTACTATCTGGCTGGCTTGCTTGCTGGCTGAGTGAGGGACTGACTATCAAAGTGAATAACTGAAGAAGTAGCTATGTGGCTGACTTGTTTGCTGGCTGTGAGACTGAATGACTAAATGGCTTGCTGGTATAAGAGACTGAATGACTGAGCTGAATGACAGTGGCTGGCTCGCTGGCTGTGTGAGTGACTGAATGATTGAATATCCCAGCAACCACTGCTTCGTGTAGGACTGACGGCTTTTTCCAGCTTACATTATTTTCTTACATTCTTATAATGGAGCAGAGTGAAAGAATGAGTGGCTGGCTGAAACACCTGTGCTCACGGCCACCTGGACTTCCCGCGCTGCTTGGCTTGGTGGGGGTGGTGCGCTGCGCACTTTGTCGTCGCCATAAACCAGACTGTCTTTCAAGGCTGCTAGATGATGCTTCCTTGACTTCTCCTTGACTTTCCCGCCCATCATTTTCTGCCCTTCTCCCGCGGCCACCCTCCGGAGCCAAGACGTGACGATATGCCGAGGTCCCCGCAGACGCAGGTGCCTCTGTACTGCGCTAACATTCACCTCAAGTTACGTATCGTCTCCCTCCCATCCTCCGAGTCTTGCGCCGAAGTCAAGGGGAGAAGATTTTGAAGAAATTTTTTTCCTTGGCTTTTTATTATGTAGCATCATCGTGATGTGGTCTTTTAGTGATTGGTCCTTAGAGGTGGTGGAGGAGCAGGAAAGGTGTGTCGACAGGCAGGTATATATAATTATGATCAAAAAGGTATCTTGATAGATTACGAAAGGTCTCTCTCTCTCTCTCTCTCTCTCTCTCTCTCTCTCTCTCTCTCTCTCTCTCTCTCACACACACACACACACACACACACACACACACACACACACACACACACACACACACACACACACACACACACACACACACACACACACACACAGACTCAGCGCGATTCCCACCATGGTGCGAGCCATCAATCAATAGTCCCTTCTAGATTAGACTTACCTTTAGGATTAATGTAAGTATTTCCCCACCCCCTCTGTACATTTTCAGTTTGTTAACTGCCTGAATAATGAACCGTTTATTATTATTATCATTATTATTATTATTATTATTATTATTATTATTAACCTTGAGGAAAACTAAAGGGGCCCTAACCCCCCACAAGCCTGCGGGACCTGTCTTGTTGTGCGTGCATTTCACCGTGACTCTGGTGGTGTGAGGTGCAAAAACCATACATCAAGTGTCTTAGTGGTGGCGAATGTCCGCAAACAGTGAAGGATAATGGCAGTCCTTTTCAGTACTCCTACCACCCTCACCTGCCTCACCTGCCTCTCATTTACAATCGCCCTTCCATTACCTGTCTCACCCACTTAGCCTAGTCTCTCATCACCCTCACCATTACTACCACATCCCTTTCATTATCTGTCCATCTACGCCTTTGTCTCCCAACCTCTTCTGTTGTCTTAGAAGTCAAGTAGTCTTCTATTCTTATTCCTTCTGTGTTTAACCCCTTCACTCCTATTGTCCTTTGTTGAAATTCAGAGTGCATTAAAAATATTTGTATACACGGAGAGAAAAGAAAAAAGAGAATACCTGGTTAATCTTGTCTTTTCCAGAGGCTTAGTACGAATTAGGTTTTTAAGAGATCGTAGGTGATTATGGGAAAAGTGTGATATAACAGTGAAAGGGTTAAGATGTACTTGTTATCTTAATTCCCCTGAAGTGGTGAAAATTTCTTTATAAAATCTGAGGACTGGTATTGTCAAGAGCAGAGGATTTAAAGTGGCGTAGAAAGGTTAACGTGGCTGTTAAACGCTATGTGTTCGTAAGTATATACACATTTAGGCTTTCCAACAAATGGATTTTTCACGAGATCACAGAAGTCTGAAATCTTGACTACTTTTACACGTCTTGTTAGCGTGACACACAACAGTGGTGGGCGTCGACATGAAGATACCGACTGCTGGCTTGACTCACGGTGTTATGTTTGACTCGACTTAAAGAGGCAGGAAAAGACAAAGCACAGGAAATGGATGCACAAGGTTACTGTGATTCTGACCATGACTGACTGAACCTCGCACTCAGAGCCACTTTCCTATGCTTCTCATGCTCTCGTTTTTCCCGCCCTCGAAATGGTACACCTGTTTATATTCAATCTCCCCTACTCTTTTTTTTCTTTATTTATAAGTACACAAGTCAGTGATGCTTACAAATTTCATCACGGAGTATAAGGGTTTAATTTAACAAGCCGGTCGTACTTGCTTACTCACTCGTTTGCTATGCCTGTCCCTCTCATTTACTCACTCCCTTACCATGTCTCAATCATTCTCATTCACTCACCATGCCTGTCCCTACCACTCACTCACTCTACCATATTTGTCCCAGTCAGCCACTCACTCACCCACTAACTTTCCATCTAATTTGTTTTGTTGCTTCCACTTCCCTTCATCTGCGCGTCACTTTCCCTTACTTTTTCTCCCTTTCAACAGACTCCGCTAATGAAAAACTGTCAATAAATTATTGTTTTATATACGGCGTGCTGATCAGATGACTAGATGAACTGATAAATATATAAGCATTTAAATCTCAATCTCTGTCCTTCTCTTCCATCGCATTAGTCTTCCTTTCTTCTTGTCTGTCTCTCCTACTGCACCTGTCCCTCTAGTTCTTCCCCTCCTCCTCTTTCTCTTCTTGGGAGTGGCACGAGTAGGCCTGACGGACTCTTGTAGCTTCCCTTACTTTTTTATGTCCTTTCTTATGTTTTCATGTTTTCTATTTTTTATCGTTTTATTGTGATTTTCTTTTTTTACTTTTTATTAATTTCAAGTATTTTATTTTGGAAAATTCTGTGAAAAAAAAAACATAATAATCTTTCCACCATAATAAGACCATAATAATTTTTTCCGCGCATTTTCTCTCTCTCTCTCTCTCTCTCTCTCTCTCTCTCTCTCTCTCTCTCTCTCTCTCTCTCTCTCTCTCTCTCTCTCTCTCTCTCTCTCTCTCTGTGCTAATAAACGGCTCGAAATCCGAGTGGGGTCATGTCATTAGTGGGGTGCCACAGGGATCAGTATTAGGGCCATTATTATTTCTAATATATATCAATGACTTGGATAGTGGAATTAATAGCGATGTTAGTAAATTTGCGGATGACACAAAGATAGGTAGATTAATTAGGTCAGAAGCGGATGCCATCGCCTTGCAGACAGACTTAGATAGAATGAATGAATGGACGGATAGATGGCAAATGCAATTTAATATCAATAAATGCAAAGTGCTTAGCGTAGGTAGAGGAAACCCACACAATAGGTACACATTAAACACCCAAACTCTGGTAGGTACAGGGTACGAGAAAGATTTAGGAGTTATAGTTAGCTCTGAACTCCGTCTAGGGAAACAATGCATAGAAGCCAGAAACAAGGCAAATAGGGTACTAGGATTCATTTTTAGGAGTGTTAAAAGTAGAAGGCCGGAGGTAATATTAAAGTTATACTTGGCGCTGGTCAGACCTCATCTAGACTACGCTGTGCAGTTCTGGTCCCCACATTACAGGAAAGATATAGGTCTATTAGAATCAGTACAGAGGAGAATGACTAAAAGGATACAGGGGATGAGGAGTATTCCTTACGAAGCGAGGCTGAAGCGGTTAAATTTACATTCTCTAGAGAGACGTAGGTTAAGAGGGGACCTGATAGAGGTCTTTAAGTGGTATAAGGGTTATAACAAGGGAGATGTAAGCAAAATTCTTAGGATCAGCAACCAGGGTAGAACAAGAAATAACGGGTTCAAGCTTGAAAAATTTAGGTTTAGGAAGGAGATAGGAAAAAATTGGTTCTCGAATAGAGTGGTAGATGAGTGGAACGGACTCAGTAATCATGTAGTTAGTGCTAGGACACTAGAGAGCTTTAAGAGAAGATTAGACAAGTTTATGGATGGGGATGATAGGTGGAAATAGGTAGGAGTGTTTCATACAGGGACTGCCACGTGTAAGCCTGGTCGCTTCTTGCAGCTTCCCTTATTTCTTATGTTCTTATGTTCTTATGTTCTCTCTCTCTCTCTCTCTCTCTCTCTCTCTCTCAAATCACAGCTACAAAGGATCCGTATTTTGAAACACTCGTCCTCTCTTTAGACCACATTTCAAAGGTCACGGAGATAATAAATCAGGTTTTCACGTCTGTCCTTCCCAGTGGTGACGCAGAATACTTGTTAAATTATTACCGACATCATAAAAGCACCCTTGCCAACACCACCAGCGCCCACTAGAGCGTGTTAAAAGTAGTCGAGAAAAGACGCCAAAACTAATAGGAACACGGTACTTGAATAACAAGTGACTGATGTGACCCGCGCGTTCTCAAACTACTGTGCGTCTTTTCGTCACAAATAGCAAAAAAATACATTGAGTGTCTTCGGGAAAGCGTAAGAGGAACAGTGACACACACACACACACACACACACACACACACACACACACACACACACACACACACACACACACACACACAGGGACAAAGACAAAGAAAGCCTACTCTTGCTTCAAGACAGGAAGAGCTCTAGGTTTAGTCCAAAGTGAGAATCTGTTTATGAGATTGCAAGAATATTTAACATCTGCTTGCGTATTGACAAAAGTGGACATGTTGCGTTGCCAGGGAGCTGGTGAGACCATGCCAGAGTTTATGCAGCGTATCATTTGCCTGTCTTTTACCGCGCGGCCATGTGTCAGTTGTTACTGCAAATAAACTAAACTGAAGTACGTATTATTCTGTCACACAAACAGGTCATCATAAACCAGGGCCTGCTAGTGTGTGTGTGTGTGGCCTCGTTGGGAGACACTGGTGGTAGTTAACGTGGCTATTAAGCGTGGTGTGTTTACGAGGATATACAAATTAAAGCTTCCTGACTCAGCTTGATACGTGGATAGGTGTGGTGGGGGGGCTCGTGGAGTTGGCAGCGTGTTTGGCGGGGGAAAAGGGGAAGACTGAGCATAGTTCCGGCTGTGGCTTATAAAAAATTTTCTATAATATCTAGAGATACTAATTTTTTTTCATTCCTTCCTTCCCAACAGGATGAAATTATCATCACAGAAATATTTATTTACTTTGTATTATCATAATTATTATTTTATTATTATTATTATTATTATTATTATTATTATTATTATTATTATTATTATTATTTTTATTACTAGTAGTAGTATTAGTATTAGTATTAGTATTAGTAGTAGTAGTAGTATTAGGAGTAGTAGTTGCTGTTGT
>NC_087162.1:16022947-16035447 GCF_035594125.1 Scylla paramamosain | reverse complement strand
AATTTTCACGCCAGACGTTGCTCCCGAGGAAGTTGGAAAGTTTCAAGGACTCGGAAGGTGTGTGTGTGTGTGTGTGTGTGTGTGTGTGTTTATTCCTCACCCAATTTTTTTCTTCGTTCATCATATTTTCCTCATTCCACAACATCAATTTCCTCTCTATCACATTTTCCCTCCACCCTCATGTTCCTTCCTCCTCTCTGCCACATTTTCCGTCCACCCTCATATTCCTTCCTCTTCATCACATTTTTCTCATCATATCTATCCTCTCGCCCGCACATGTCCGCTTTCCATAATTTTCTTCCTCTTCTGTCATATATTTTCCCCTTCTGCAACATTTAATTTTCCATTGTTCCAGATTTTCTTTCAAAATATTGTATTCTTCCTTCTCTACTTCACATTAGGAGGAAGTTTTTCATCCCACTTCCCACCAAGATTCCCTCCGTGAAACAACAGCGTCTCATGCTCAACCCAATGCACTCGTTCGCGTGCGTCTGCTGAGCATCTCACTGGATGTCCTTCGCGTCCTTCACGTGTACTCTTTTCACAATTAAGAAATTATGACGCGTTTGCAAACAATTTCATTTGATTTTCAAGGAGCGTTAGCTTTTATCTGTGAAAACCGAAGACGACATTTAAAACATAGAAAAAATATATATATTGCTCTTGTCACATTCCTAGTCGGGAAAAATCCGCAATGAGCAATAGCCCTAATGGTTCTGGCTATAAAAGACGGCGCAGATCCTTCCCAGCCACCACAAGCAGCTCACCGCTCCACACCGCTGAACCTTCCTTCACTGGGCATCATGAGAGCTGTAAGTTCTCTGCCTCGTCCACTCACTTACAGACAAGTGCTCCACTGCCCACACTACTCATAATGTCTCTCCTCGCAGCTGACCCTCGTACTGATGGTGGCCGTGGCCCTGACGGCGCTGGTGGTGGTGCAGGCCATGCCAGAACCCTTCCCTGACCCCGAGGCTCTCGCTGATCCTGATGCCTTGGCACACAGATACGGAGGTGGATTCGGTGGATTCGGTGGAGGATTCGGTAGATTCGGTGGATTCGGTGGATTCGGTGGATTCGGTAGAGGATTCGGTGGATTCGGTGGACACCACGGAGGATTCGGTAGATTCGGCAGAGGCAGGTTCTATGGGTAGTGAGAGGCACGCACCCGACACGCGGGGAGAAGCAGGGGAGTGCACACCATCTTGAGGAAAACACCTGGGCGTGTCAATTGACGCCCCTGCTGGCGCTCCTCCCCCTACATTGTCTACATCCGGCCACACTTCACTCTGGTGGTGGGTGACCTGCATCTTGCCGAGAGTTTTAACAATGTGACCGTTCCGTTAAATACATCCCTGCTAATCATACACTCTGGCAGATTTCACTATTTTACGCAAAAACTGTTCAAAATAAACGTACCTTAGTATTATCTATCTTCGTTTACCCTGAATGAGCATGCCTATATGTGTGAGGAGAGAAGAAGAGAGGGAATCCTGCAGGCACTGGGTAACCACGCTAGGTCAGCAGCCAAGAGGCGGGCGAGACATAAGGACAGAAGAGAACCACCCCGACACCAGCGCCACCACGCAACTCACGTCTCACTGCAGTTCCAGCTCCCTCACATCTGAACACCACTAACTGAAAGATGTTTCGACACCACTGTGACTTCGCGCAAGGCACTCTCTCCTCATAGTATGAAGTGTCGTTGAAGAGAATATAAGACGACACAGAACAGGAAAGGAGAGGCAACATGACACTTAGAGTAATTTCAAAACAACGAAGATCCTTCCAAACTAACGATTGCTGTTGCTGCCGCTATAATATTTATACAGTTACAGATACTACAAGGAAAACCACCACTATCATTACTACTACTACTACTACTAAGGACGATAATAATAATAATAATAATAATAATAATAATAATAATAATAATAATAATAATAATAATAATAATGCAATATTGAAAACTAATGGTGCTACTGTTGCTGTTATTGCAAGAACTACTATCACTTCTACCACCACCACCACAACCACCACCACGACAACATTAACGGTAACAGCAACACCAACACCAAAAGCAGCAACAACGACAGCAACAACAACAACAATAATAGCTAGAACTATTACTATTACTACAAGTACATACTCCTGTTAGCACCACCACTGCTACTACCACTACTACTACTACTACTACTACTATTACTACTACCACTACTACTATTACTGCACCGACAATACAATCAGAAGGACTAAGCGGATGCTGAGTTAGAGCTGGATATGATTTTTCATAAAATTGCGGTGTTTCAATCAATATTTGCGGATGCAGATGAGGTTGCGGATCTCTACATAAGAAGAACATAAGAAATAAGGGAAGCTGGAAGAAGCGACCAGGCTTACACCTGGCAGTCCCTGTATGAAATGTACCAATCTATTTCCACTATCATCCCCATCCACAAACACATCTAATCTTCTCTTAAAGCTCCCTAATATCTCAGCACTAACAACATGATTACTGAGTCCGATCCACTCACCTATCACTCTATTCGAGCACCAATTTCTTCCTACCTCTTTCTTAAACCTAAATTTTTCAAGCTTGAACCCGTTATTTCTTGTTTAATCCTGGTTGCTGATCCTAAGAATTACATCCCCTTTATTATAACCCTTATACCACTTAAAGACTTCTATCAGGTCCCCTCTTAACCTACGTCTCTCTAAAGAATGTAAATTTAACAGCTTCAATCTCGCCTCGTAAGGAATACTCCTCATCCCCTGTATCCTTTTAGTCATTCTTCTTTGTACTGATTCTAATAGACCTATATCTTTCCTGTAATGTGGGGACCAGAGCTGCACAGCGTAGTCTAGATGAGGTCTGACCAGTGCCAAATATAACTTTAATATTACTTCGGGCCTTCTACTTTTAACACTCCTAAAAATTAATCCTAATATCCTATTTGCCCTGATTCTGGCTTCTATGCATAGCTTTCCAAGACGGAGTTCAGAGCTAACGATAACTCCTAAATCTTTCTCGCACCCTGAACCTACCAGAGTTTCATTGTTTATTGTGTACCTACTGTGTGGGTTTCCTCTACCTACGCTTAGTACTCAGCATTTGTTGATATTACACTGCATTTGCCATCTGTCTGTCTATTCATTCATCCTATCTAAATCTGCCTGCAAGGCGATGGCATCCGATTTTGACCTAATTAATGTACCTATCTTTGTGTCATCCGCAAATTTACTAACATCACTACTAATTCCACTATCCAAGTCACTGTTATATATTAAAGACAAAAATGGCCCTAATACTGATCCCTGTGGCACCCCACTAATTACATGATCCCACTCGGATTTAGAGCCGTTTATTACTCTATTAGCACTATATCGACGGTTGTGGATACGAGTAATTCTTATACATATCACAGTAATACAGAGTGTGTCGTATCTGCAACACAATGCCCAGGAGAGGAGAAAAAGAGAGAGGGAGAAAAAAAGAAACAAACACAAAAGACAAACATCCAATAAAGAGTACAATAAATACACATATAATGTATACATTTCAAGAATATAGAAGCACAAGATGAAACTGGGGAATAGGAGTACAGGGGGCAAGATGGAGGGAGCAGAACTGGGAAAGGGATGTGTGAAGGAAGAACGAAAAGGAGTATGGGACAGGAAACGGGAGTACTTATCCCTCCCTCACTGCTTCCCCTCTCCCTTTAATTCTTCACTCCCTCCTCACATTTCCTGCTGCATCTATTTTCTTTCTACTCTCTCTCCGTACTCAAATCCTCCTCCTTCACCCTTCCCAGACTTCCTTGTCTCCCGCCATGAATTCTCTTCTCCCTTCTCCCTTCTTCCCTCTATACAGCATTCACTCCATCCTTCCTGATTCTCGTATAATTCTGTTTTCATTCTCACTCAGTGTCATTGTATTTAGCAGTCCTTAGGATCGTTCTTACCACTTCATATTTCGCTACCTTGCACTCTCTCTCTCTCTCTCTCTCTCTCTCTCTCTCTCTCTCTCTCTCTCTCTCTCTCTCTCTCTCTCTCTCTCTCTCTGTCTCGCGTGTGTGTGTATGTATATATATATATATATATATATATATATATATATATATATATATATATATATATATATATATATATATAATCTGCTCTCTCTCTCTCTCTCTCTCTCTCTCTCTCTCTCTCTCTCTCTCTCTCTAACTCTACAATTCCTCACCCAATGTCTTTTACCTCGTTCGTCATATATATATATATATATATATATATATATATATATATATATATATATATATATATATATATATATATTTTTTTTTTTTTTTTTTTTCACTCTACAACATAATTTTCCTCTCCGCCACATTTTCCCTCCACCCTCATATTCCTCCCTCCTCTTCACCACGTTTTCTTCTCTTCATATTCATCCTCTCGCTTGCACATGTCCGCTTTCCATAATTTTCTTCTTTTTCTGCCATATTTTTTTTCCCTCCTGAAAAATTTAATCCCCCCTTGTTCTACATTTTCTTTCTTACATGAAACAACAACGTCTCGTGCTGAACCTAATGCACTCGTTCACGTGTGTCTGGGCTCAGAACAGTCTGCTGTGCGTCTCTCACTGGATGTCCTTGGCGTTCTTCACGTGCACTCTTCACAACTAAGAAATTATGACGCGTTTGCAAACAATTTAATTTTATCTTCACGGAGCGTTAGCTTTTATCTGTGAAAACCGAAGAGGATATTTAAAACAAATGAGAAACAAAAAAAAAAATTGCTCTTATGACCTTTCTAATCAGGAAAAATCCGGAATGAGCAATAGGCCCAATGGTTCTGACTATAAAAGGCGGCGCAGATCCTTCCCAGCCACCACAAGCAGCTCACCGCTCCACACCGCTGAACCTTCCTTCACTGGGCATCATGAGAGCTGTAAGTTCTCTGCCTCGCTGTCGTGGCGCGCCACTTCCCCCTTTACGTCCACTCACTTACAGCCAAGTGCTCCACTGCCCACACTACTCATAATGTCTCTCCTCGCAGCTGACCCTCGTACTGATGGTGGCCGTGGCCCTGACGGCGCTGGTGGTGGTGCAGGCCATGCCAGAACCCTTCCCTGACCCGGACCCCGAGGCTCTCGCTGATCCTGATGCCTTGGCACACAGATACCGAGGTGGATTCGGTAGATTCGGTGGAGGATTCGGTGGATTCGGTGGACACCACGGAGGATTCGGTGGATTCGGTGGACACCACGGAGGTGGATTCGGTGGATTCGGTGGACACCACGGAGGTGGATTCGGTGGATACCACAGAGGTTAGTGAAAGGAACGTCCCCGACACGCAGGGAGAAGCAGGCAAGCATACACCATCTTGAGGACAACATATGGGCGTGTCAATCGGCGCCGCCTCTCCACCCACATTGTCTTCATCCGGCCACACTTCACTCTAGTGGTGGGTGACCTGCTTCTTGCCAAGTTTTAACAATGTGACCGTTCCGTTCAATACATCCCTGCTAATCATACACTTTGGCAGATTTCACTATTTTACGAAAAAACTGTTCAAAATAAACGTATTTTAGTATTATCTATCTTCGTTTACCCTGAATGAGCATGCCTATATGTGTGAGGAGAGAAGGAGAGAGGGAATCCTGCAGGCACTGGGTAACCACGCTAGGTCAGCTGCCAAGAGGCGGGCGAGACATAAGGACAGAAGAGAACCACCCCGACACCAGCGCCACCACGCAACTCACGTCTCACTGCAGTTCCAGCTCCCTCACATTTGAACACCACTAACTGAAAGATGTTTCGACACCACTGTGACTTCGCGCAAGGCACTCTCTCCTCATAGTATGAAGTGTCGTTGAAGAGAATATAAGACGACACAAAACAGGAAAGGAGAGACAACATGACACTTAGAGTAATTTCAAAACAACGAAGATCCTTCCAAACTAACGATTGCTGTTGCTGCTGCTATAATATTTATACAGCTACTGATATTGGAAGGAAAACCACCACCACCACCACTACTACTACTAAGGACGATAATTATAATAATAATAATAATAATAATAACAATATAATAATAATAATAATAATAATAATAATAATAATAATAATAATAATAATAATATTAATAATAATAATATTGAAAACTAATGGTGCTACTGTTGCTGCTGTTGCAAGAACTACTATCACTTCTACCACCACCACCACAACCACCACCACGACAACATTAACGGTAACAGCAACACCAACACCAAAAGCAGCAACAACGACAGCAACAACAACAACAATAATAGCTAGAACTATTACTATTACTACAAGTACATACTCCTGTTAGCACCACCACTGCTACTACCACTACTACTACTACTACTACTACTATTACTACTACCACTACTACTATTACTGCACCGACAATACAATCAGAAGGACTAAGCGGATGCTGAGTTAGAGCTGGATATGATTTTTCATAAAATTGCGGTGTTTCAATCAATATTTGCGGATGCAGATGAGGTTGCGGATCTCTACATAAGAAGAACATAAGAAATAAGGGAAGCTGGAAGAAGCGACCAGGCTTACACCTGGCAGTCCCTGTATGAAATGTACCAATCTATTTCCACTATCATCCCCATCCACAAACACATCTAATCTTCTCTTAAAGCTCCCTAATATCTCAGCACTAACAACATGATTACTGAGTCCGATCCACTCACCTATCACTCTATTCGAGCACCAATTTCTTCCTACCTCTTTCTTAAACCTAAATTTTTCAAGCTTGAACCCGTTATTTCTTGTTTAATCCTGGTTGCTGATCCTAAGAATTACATCCCCTTTATTATAACCCTTATACCACTTAAAGACTTCTATCAGGTCCCCTCTTAACCTACGTACGTCTCTCTAAAGAATGTAAATTTAACAGCTTCAATCTCGCCTCGTAAGGAATACTCCTCATCCCCTGTATCCTTTTAGTCATTCTTCTTTGTACTGATTCTAATAGACCTATATCTTTCCTGTAATGTGGGGCCCAGAGCTGCACATCGTAGTCTAGATGAGGTCTGACCAGTGCCAAATATAACTTTAATATTACTTCGGGCCTTCTACCTTTAACACTCCTAAAAATTAATCCTAATATCCTATTTGCCCTGATTCTGGCTTCTATGCATAGCTTTCCAAGACGAAATTCGGAGCTAACGATAACTCCTAAATCTTTCTCGCACCCTGAACCTACCAGAGTTTCGTTGTTTATTGTGTACCTACTGTGTGGGTTTCCTCTACCTACGCTTAGTACTCAGCATTTGTTGATATTACACTGCATTTGCCATCTGTCTGTCCATTCAATCATCCTATCTAAATCTGCCTGCAAAGCGATGGCATCCGATTCTGACCTAATTAATGTACCTATCTTTGTGTCATCCGCAAATTTACTGACATCACTACTAATTCCACTATCCAAGTCATTGATATATATTAAAGACAAAAATGGCCCTAACACTGATCCCTGTGGCACCCCACTAATTACATGATCCCACTCGGATTTAGACCCGTTTATTACTCTATTAGCACTATATCGACGGTTGTGGATACGGGTAATTCTTATACATATCACAGTAATACAGAGTATGTCGTATCTGCAACACAATGCCCAGGAGAGGAGAAAAAGAGAGAGGGAGAAAAAAGAAACAAACACAAAAGACAAACATCCAATAAAGAGTACAATAAATACACATATAATGTATACATTTCAAGAATATAGAAGCACAAGATGAAACTGGAGAATAGGAGTACAGGGGGCAAGATGGAGGGAGCAGAACTGGGAAGGGGATGTGTGAAGGAAGAAGGAAAAGGAGTATGGGACAGGAAATGGGAGTACTTATCCCTCACTGCTTCCCCTCTCCCTTTAATTCTTCACTCCCTCCTCACATTTCCTGCTGCATCTATTTTCTCTCTACTCTCTCTCCGTACTCACATCGTCCTCCTTCACCCTTCCGCGACTTCCTTGTCTCCCGTCATGAATTCTCTTCTCCCTTCTCCCTTCTTCCCTCTACTCCACAGCACGTGCCTTCCTCACCCTATTACTTTGCTCTCCCTTTCTCCTTGGTCTTGTCACAAACCTCCCTCCCTGTCACCTCCCTCCCTTTATCCATCCAAGATAAGGGGAAGGGAGTGATAGCTCGCTCTCTCCCTTTCACTCATTCCACAGCATTCACTCCATCCTTCCTCACTCTCGTATAATTCCGTTTTCATTCTCACTCAGTGTCATTGTATTTAGCAGTCCTCAGGATAGTTCTTACCGCTTCATATTTCGCTACCTTGCACACTCACTCAAGCTTGCGCTCTCTCTCTCTCTCTCTCTCTCTCTCTCTCTCTCTCTCTCTCTCTCTCTCTCTCTCTCTCTCTCTCTCTCTCTCTCTGTCGACATCTATCTAACCGTGTATATATATATATATATATATATATATATATATATATATATATATATATATATATATATATATATATATATGTATATACAGACAGACAGAGAGAGAGAGAGAGAGAGAGAGAGAGAGAGAGAGAGAGAGAGAGAGAGAGAGAGAGAGAGAGAGAGAGAGAGCTGACTTGTGTGTGTAATTTTTACTGTTTTTTTTTTTTTTTGACACTATCAAAAATAAATTAACAGTGTTTACAGTCAAGCACAGCACGTTGAGGCGTAGGTGACTCGTTTAAATATGAGCTTCTTTTTAACCAATTATGAACTCTCTCTCTCTCTCTCTCTGTCTCTCTCTCTCTCTCTCTCTCTCTCTCTCTCTCTCTCTCTCTCTCTCTCTCTCTCTCTCTCTCTCTCTCTCTCTCTCTATATATATATATATATATATATATATATATATAAAATCTGCTCTCTCTCTCTCTCTCTCTCTACAGTTCCCTCACCCAATGTCTTTTGCCTCGTTCGTCATATATATATATATATATATATATATATATATATATATATATATATATATATATATATATATATATATATATATATATATATATATATATATATATATATATATATATATATATATATATATATATATATATATATATATATATTATGTATTTTTTTTTTTTTCCACTCTACACCATAAGTTTCCTCTCCGCCACATTTTCCCTCCACCCTCATATTCCTGCCTGCTCTTCGCCACGTTTTCTTCTCTTCATATTCATCCTCTCGCTTGCACATGTTCGCTTTCCATAATTTTCTTCTTTTTCTGCCATATTTTTTCCCTCCTGAAAAATTTAATTCCCCCTTGTTCTATATTTTCTTTCCTACATGAAACAACAACGTCTCGTGCTGAACCTAATGCACTCGTTCGCGTGTGTCTGGGCTCAGAACAGTCTGCTGTGCCTCTCACTGGATGTCCTTGGCGTTCTTCACGTGCACTCTTCACAACTAAGAAATTATGACGCGTTTGCAAACAATTTCATTTTATCTTCACGGAGCGTTAGCTTCTATCTGTGAAAACCGAAGAGGATATTTAAAACAAATGAGAAATAAAAAAAAAGTTGCTCTTGTGACCTTTCTAATCAGGAAAAATCCGGAATGAGCAATAGCCCCAATGGTTCTGACTATAAAAGACGGCGCAGATCCTTCCCAGCCACCACAAGCAGCTCACCGCTCCACACCGCTGAACCTTCCTTCACTGGGCATCATGAGAGCTGTAAGTTCTCTGCCTCGCTGTCGTGGCGCGCCACTTCCCCCTTTACGTCCACTCACTTACAGCCAAGTGCTCCAATGCCCACACTACTCATAATGTCTCTCCTCGCAGCTGACCCTCGTACTGATGGTGGCCGTGGCCCTGACGGCGCTGGTGGTGGTGCAGGCCATGCCAGAACCCTTCCCTGACCCGGACCCCGAGGCTCTCGCTGATGCTGATGCCTTGGCACACAGATACCGAGGTGGATTCGGTGGAGGATTCGGTGGATTCGGTGGATTCGGTGGGCACCACGGAGGATTCGGTGGATTCGGTGGACACCACGGAGGATTCGGTGGATTCGGCAGAGGTGGTGGATTTTATGGCTAGTGAGAGGCACGCACCCGACACGCGGGGAGAAGCAGGGGAGTGCACACCATCTTGAGGACAACACCTGGGCGTGTCAATCGACGCCGCTGCTGGCGCTCCTCCCCCTACATTGTCTTCATCCGGCCACACTTCACTCTGGTTGGTGGTGGGTGACCTGCATCTTGCCGAGAGTTTTAACAATGTAACCGTTCTGTTAAATACATCCCTGCTAATCATACACTCTGGCAGATTTCACTATTTTACGCAAAAACTGTTAAAAATAAACTTACCTTAGTATTATCTATCTTCGTTTACCCTGAACGAGCATGCCTATATGTGTGAGGCGAGAAGGAGAGAGGGAATCCTGCAGGCACTGGGTAACCACGCTAGGTAAGCAGCCAAGAGGCGGGCGAGACATAAGGACAGAAGAGAACCACCCCGACAGCAGTGTTTTAATCAATATTTGCGGATGCAGATGAGGTCGCGGATCTCTAATAGCACTGTATCGACGGTTGTGGATACGAGTAATTCTTATACATATCACAGTAATACAGAGTGTGTCGTATCTGCAACACAATGCCCAGGAGAGGAGAAAAAGAGAGAGGGAGAAAAAACAAACAAACACAAAAGACAAACATCCAATAAAGAGTAACAAAAATACACATATAATGTATACATTTCAAGAATGTAGAGGAAGAAGATGAAACTGGAGAATAGGAGTACAGGGGGCAAGATGGAGGGAGCAGAACTGGGAAGGGGATGTCTGAAGGAAGAACGAAAAGGAGTATGGGACAGGAAATGGGAGTACTTATCCCTCACTGCTTCCCCTCTCCCTTTAATTCTTCACTCCCTCCTCACATTTCCTGCTACATCTATTTTCTCTCTACTCTCTCTCCGTACTCACATCGTCCTCCTTCACCCTTCCCCGACTTCCTTGTCTCCCGTCATGAATTCTCTTCTCCCTTCTCCCTTCTTCCCTCTACTCCACAGCACATGCCTTCCTTACCCTGTTCCTTTGCTCCCCCTTTCTCCTTGGTCTTGTCACAAACCTCCCTCCCTGTCACCTCCCTCCCTTTATCCATCCAAGATAAGGGGCAAGGGAGTGATAGCTCGCTCTCTCCCTCTCACTCATTCCACAGCATTCACTCCATCCTTCCTCACTCTCGTATAATTCTGTTTTCATTCTCACTCAGTGTCATTGTATTTAGCAGTCCTCAGGATAGTTCTTACCGCTTCATATTTCGCTACCTTGCACACTCACTCAAGCTTGCGCTCTCTCTCTCTCTCTCTCTCTCTCTCTCTCTCTCTCTCTCTCTCTCTCTCTCTCTCTCTCTCTCTCTCTGTCGACATCTATCTAACCGTGTATATATATATATATATATATATATATATATATATATATATATATATATATATATATATATATATATATATATATATATATATATATATATATATATATATATATATATATATATATATATATATATATATATATATACAGACAGACAGAGAGAGAGAGAGAGAGAGAGAGAGAGAGAGAGAGAGAGAGAGAGAGAGAGAGAGAGAGAGAGAGAGAGAGCTGACTTGTGTGTGTAATTTTTACTGTTTTTTTTTTTTGACACTATCAAAAATAAATTAACAGTGTTTACAGTCAAGCACAGCACGTTGAGGCGTAGGTGACTCGTTTAAATATGAGCTTCTTTTTAACCAATTATGAACTCTCTCTCTCTCTCTCTCTGTCTCTCTCTCTCTCTCTCTCTCTCTCTCTCTCTCTCTCTCTCTCTCTCTCTCTCTCTCTCTCTCTCTCTCTCTATATATATATATATATAAAATCTGCTCTCTCTCTCTCTCTCTCTCTCTCTCTCTCTCTCTCTCTCTCTCTCTACAGTTCCCTCACCCAATGTCTTTTGCCTCGTTCGTCATATATATATATACATATATATATATATATATATATATATATATATATATATATATATATATATATATATATATATATATATATATATATATATATATATATATATATATATATATATATATATATATATATATATATATATATATATATATATATATTATGTATTTTTTTTTTTTTTCCACTCTACAACATAAGTTTCCTCTCCGCCACATTTTCCCTCCACCCTCATATTCCTGCCTGCTCTTCGCCACGTTTTCTTCTCTTCATATTCATCCTCTCGCTTGCACATGTTCGCTTTCCATAATTTTCTTCTTTTTCTGCCATATTTTTTTCCCTCCTGAAAAATTTAATTCCCCCTTGTTCTATATTTTCTTTCCTACATGAAACAACAACGTCTCGTGCTGAACCTAATGCACTCGTTCGCGTGTGTCTGGGCTCAGAACAGTCTGCTGTGCCTCTCACTGGATGTCCTTGGCGTTCTTCACGTGCACTCTTCACAACTAAGAAATTATGACGCGTTTGCAAACAATTTCATTTTATCTTCACGGAGCG
>NC_087162.1:16005447-16012947 GCF_035594125.1 Scylla paramamosain | reverse complement strand
AACGACTCAGAACGTCTAAGTTCATAAAAGCTGTTTTAGCTAGAGATGAGATGTGAAGTTTCCAGTTTAGATTATTAATAAAGGATGTTTACTGAAAAAGAAGAGGACAGTTGAATGTCACTGAAGAGAGGATAGTTGTTTGCAAGGTTGTGTCGAATTGATAGATAGTGGGATTGAGTTTGTAGACGTTGAACAATACTAAGTTTGCTCTGCCCCTATCAGACAAAAATTTTAGAGATCAGAAATCAGGCACTGTGTGGCTTTCCTGCCTGAACTCTTTAATTCCTGGATATTTACCAATGGCAATGAGAGACAGTAAGGGAAAGGGTGCTGTAGTAAGGGTGGTGGTGAGGGGGATGAGTGGGGATGGCAATGGAAAGAGCATGCACGTGAGCCATGTGGGGTACGTTAAGTGGGTGGGGCTTCAAGGCTTAGTCTTGAGGGAGTTTAACCAATCACAGGAAGACAGCTGCCTTCATCAAGTACGAGTTGACACATGTCGCTTTTAATTATATGGACCAGGAGTGGCCGAGGATTTACTGCTGGTGACTGTATTTCAATATAGAGAAAAAGTGGTGATATGTGGATAACTTAGTGTGTGTGTGTGTGTGTGTGTGTGTGTGTGTGTGTGTGTGTGTGTGTGTGTGTGTGTGTGTGTGTGTGTGTGTGTGTGTGTGTGTGTGACGAAGTTCCGAGACAAAAGAGAGGTAAGCATGGAAAGCATCCAGAGTTCTTTGTTTTCTTCACTTTATTACTTGCAACGTTTCACCTTCACAGAAGGCATCTTCAGGCTAAAATATATGACTATATTGAATATAATATAAAAAGATACAATTAAAAAATAAGAGCAAAAAATGATAACACGTAAGAAGCACAATAAAAAAAAAAAAGTAAAAACAAAAAACCGACATATGTATGACGGTGGGTCACATTGTTAATCCCCCCGCAAAAAAAAATAAAAATAAAAATACATATACATATATACATATATATATATATATATATATATATATATATATATATATATATATATATATATATATATATATATATATATATATATATATATATATATATATATATATATATATGAAAACAGCAAAGATAGCAATAGTGATATGCGTTGGAAAAACTAAGTGAGATGTGGTATGTACTCGCTGGTTTCAAGTGTTTAATATGAATAGCTTCCAATATTTTAATGTAGGTGTGTGCATCTGAACAAAAGAAAAAATGTCTGGGTGCGTTTCCTGGAACGTCCGCTGATGACCTTACTCCACTCGGGCCGCACTATAAAAGTTGGACGGCGCTTCCCAGACACAACAGACGCAACTCTTCCACCCAGAACAGCTGAACTTTCCCTCACTCGGCATCATGCAAGCTGTGAGTACCCTTCCCTCTCTCTCTGGCAGGCAGTGCCTCTCCTTAGCACGCCTGTGCCCTTCCACACTCAGAAAACCACTGTTTTCTTAAGCATCGTTAGTCGTTGGGTGCAAGACAGCGAGCACACTTGAAACATTTCATCAAAGACATTTCCTTTTCATCTCGACGACAGTATTTATTATTACTTGTTCTCCATCACCAAACGCTTCCTGCTGTCACGGATGTCCAAAATACATCTATACCGCCTCTCTCCTCAGCTGACCCTCCTGCTGGTGGTGGCCGTGGCCCTGGCGGTGCTGGTGGTGGTGCACGCCATGCCAGAGCCCTTTCCCGACCCCGAGGCCCTCGCCGATCCTGATCCCTCTGCGAGCTTTGGCTACGGACGTGGGTATGGCTATGGAGGCTATGGTCTCGGCTACGGTTATGGCTACCGTAATCGCGGCTATTACTGGTAATGTCATATGTCCATATCATGAAGGGCGAGGCGATGCCACACCCACAGTGGCATTGCCGCAGCCCCTCAGCGCCCTGTCACCGCCCCGCCTCCTGCTACATGAGCACCTTCAAGTAATCTTCTGCCAAATCCGATCATATTTTTAAGTAACACAAAATGTGACGAAACTGTACTTCCTTACTGTCTATCTCAAAATAAAAATAAAGCATTATAAATAAGCTACGTTTTACCTTTCATTCAGGCACTCAAGAAACCAAAAGGAAACATCAGTGAACAACTGAGGTCTTCAGGGATCAAGGCCACAATAATGCAGGCTAGCCATAGTAACAACCTGTAGGAAATCATATCCTGGTGGGAAATTTTAGCATTCCATGGAAATCTTTTGAGGGAAACAAAAAGTACTAGCTATTTATCGATAAGAAAAAAAGTCATAGAATGTGGCAATTTACTCTTTTTTTTTAAGTACGTATTATATCAATCTTTTTCTTTCTCTGATGTTTCCAGAATCTCATTCTTTATGATGATTGTAATGTGTGGATTTCGTCTCCCTACGCTAAGTACTCTACATTTAATAATTTTAAATCGTTCATCCTGTCCAAGTGTATAAATGTAAATTAAAAACAATAATGCTCCTAAAACTGATCCCTGTGGCACTCCATTAATTACTAGACCGAAATCGGATTTAGAGCCATTAATTATGACTTTGTTACCTGTAGCATTACCACTACCTTACCCAGCCTAACACCTTCCTATCTATCACATGTGGCCTAACCTTGTTCAAGAGCCTTTTTTGGGGATACCTGTCGAACGCCTCTAGATATATTATGTCATAACTGTTTTCAATACCTTTTGTCTCAAACTTTACTATAAAAACTCAACAATTATGTGAGGCATGACTTCCTTTCGAGATGCCATGCTGTGGTTCCTTTACTAGCCTATGCTTGTCTAAATTATCCTTATTGTTCCCCCCGATTACAGACTGCCTAATTTTACCTACAACTGAAGTTAGATAGTTCGACTGGTAGACATCACGGATTTATCTCTTCTCGCTTGATCACCCTGACCCCAGCCTCGCGCCCCACCTCACCTGCCCCCTTCCAGTCCTTCCCCACTCTCTATGTTCTCACCTCACCCATTTCAGCTTGACCCGTCAGCCTGACCCTAGAAGCAGTAGTAGCAGTAGTTTTATTGACCACAATTACATAATGTGTTTTATAATACATGTTTAAGGCCTTAAAATTTACAGGACTTAAGTATATGAAACAATAATAGTAGAAAATGATTATAGTCCAAATATTAATGCAAACATACAATCGAATTGTTAGTGTAGAAAGCGCCTTAATAAAAAAGACAGTTTAAGAAACATTTACCAGCAAATAAACAGAAGAGTAATAAAGCACATAAAACATCTATAACACAAAACACAAACCTACATGAAACGAATGAAACATAAAGCCCGCAAAGGCACCTGGAACACACAGGACACATGGAACACGTAGAACGTATTAAAAGACACACAAACACATGAAATACGCATACAAAAATAAAATAATACAAATGATAACAATAATAATAATAATAATAATAATAATAATAATAATAATAATAATAATAATAATAATAATAATAACAATAATAATAATAATAATATTAATAGTAATAATAATAATTATCAATATTATTATTATTATTATTATTATTATTATTATTATTATTATTATTATTATTATTATAAAAAAAAACCGGATACATGAAATGAAACACAAAGTTCACCCTGGCACCTCACTTCACCTCCTCTACCCTCTCCTTCCTTGCTCACCTCGGGTCTGGATCTCACCTGGCCTTCCTCTTCTGTCTGTTACCAATCAACTTCCCGGAGATACCTTCAGAAACCTTCAACATCTGCTCTCCTAAAGTTAGGTACACTTCACTCCCACTACACGGTGCCCCGCTATACGATATTTCGCTAGTACGATTGTCTTTCATTTAATATCCCTTGCGTCGTTGCGTGATGCTTTACGCTCGCTGTTACGCTCGTTAATCGCAGCGTCACCAACCTGAAAAACAGCACACTACCGCCCCAGTTCTTCCCGCGCTCTCACACCGTTCATCAAGACGTAATTTACGCTCGATTGTGATTGATCTACCCTCATTTATTGTGCCAAGCCTTATCCAAGTGTGCCACCATGTCCACTAAACGTCCTGCTAAACGTCCTCAAGTTAGTGAAAAGTTCCAAAAAATGTCCTGAAGTAGCCTAAATCTGGACACGAAGCTGAAGGTCATCAAAAGTAGTGAGGCTGGTAAGAGGGCGAACACCATAGCCCAGACACTGAGTTTGCCACATTTTTTTTTTTTTTTATTTCTTATTGTTTCATTTATTTCTATAATATTATTTACATACATACATTAAAACACGGAAAAATTCATTAAAGAGCAAAAAGTAATAAGTCTAGGAAAGCATCCCCCTTTCTTTCTCATTTTACCTTAAAACTCTCAGTATGCTGTATCACTATACAATTGGGTTTTCAGGAACATAAAGCCTGGTTGAGGTGAATCTTGCTTATGTTTCACAATGAACCTAATTTCACAATGATCGCAACTTCCAAATTTTTCTCCAACTTCTGCCTGTGTGACCGTTTCATCCGCGTTTGTTAGAACTAAATCTACTGTTGACCCTTGAGGGTTCCAAGGGTTAAAAAAAAAAAAGTCTTGATTTGTATTTAGAGTCTATTGCATCTCTGTCCCCTTACTATTAGGTCGCTGTCAACATTCCTTAAAATAAAATCACTTATCATACCTGATTGTATTTGCCTGCCCTATAAATTTTCTGCGATAGTGAGCTGCAAGCGTCTTCTGTACTCTTCGGTAGCTTGTACAATAATCCCAATACTATTGTTTGTTTTCCTTCCTTGATATCAATCCATATCAACTGTTTTTATATTACTATTAACATAACATTGTGTCTCAACAAAAAAGCGTTACGTTACTTTTCTTTTTTCCTTTGTTCTTGTAAAATAATATGTAACCATATATTTATATTTCTGGATGAAATACTTTCCCTGACATGTCCAACCACGTTTCATATGCTGGTGGCGGCGCACACCAGCATATGGAAGACTCGTTACACGGACAACAACCACTCATCTTATTTTGATCAAATTGTGAGGATTACATTCTTGCCTTCAGAAATCACTTCATCAAAAATAGTGACCAAGACCCCCTCAGGGCAATGATGAACCTGCTGAACACCGATAAAACATCAACTGGAAATTTAATAAGTACACTGCAAAGTTAGATCTTTGGGGCAGGAACATCCCACAAAGATCTAACTTTGCAATAGAAAACTAACCTACAAAAGACAATATTAATAATTTCCAAATTTGTAAATGCTTCCTTTACAGAAACACTGAAATAACAGCAAAGGAACATTAAAGGGAAAGGTAAAACAGCTGGTCATCTCACGTACATTGGTTCCTGAGGTAGGTATCAAAGCTACTCCACAACAGCTCACACCGCTCACACCCAGAAAAGGACAAAACTTACAAACAGGCACAACTCAAGTATCATTGGTCTTGTATGAAGGAGTATATCTACACGCACATTGATAATTCCATGACATGTGCCGAAAAAAAAAAAGAAAGAAAACGCACGCACCACCACAACGTTGACCAATCCAATTCCTCAAAAAACCTTGGGAAAGAGTTCACATAGATACTCTTCAGTTACACATGTTATAAAATGGATATAAATGTCTTCTCGTAGGAATTGATTACCTTTTCAGATTTTGCATCCTGCAACCTAATGACTAACAAAAATGATACGATTGCTTTAGTAATCTTTGATCAGATAATTTGTAATTATACACCACCAAAAATTATAATTTCTGATAATGGTCTGAGTTCAATAACCAAATTTTAGATGAATTATGTAAACTATTAAATTCTAAAGAAATCACTTTTCAGACCTGTAGACCACAGATTAACGGTGTCGCTCGCTGAAAGATTCAACAGAAAAGTCATTACCTGTTTGAAAAGGTTAATTGATCTCTAGAGCAAAACTTAGGACACTCGGATCCCACATGTTAAGTATGCCCTAAACACGGAGATAAATTCAGCCACTGGAGAAACATCACATTACACAATATTTGGAAAAGATAAAAAGCTTCCATATGAGATTGCAGACTCGAAACCCAAACTACTATACAATCAGGGTATATTCATAAAAAGCAGAATCAACAAATTCACTAGAGAATCAAACAAACATCCACTAGAGAATGAGATACGAGTAATACATGAAACAATATTCAACAGACTTACAAATACAAGACCCAGCTTTTAAAAACTGATTAAGTAACAATTAGACATGAAGACGATTTAAAGGAAAAATCTATGAATAACACTGAAACAGACACAACAGATACAAAAAATAAGGCACACCAATCAAATCAGATACACTAGATGACAAAGATGAGACACACGAGTACAGAAAAAAATAAAAATAAAATGAGAAGACATTATAAAGAATTAAACAAGAATCCACTTATAAGTGACTCAGAAAAGGTTCTATTACTTAGTAACATAACTCAGAATTTAATAGATATGTTCATGACTTGTTAAATTAATTAGGTACTTATTGCATTCTTTCCACAAGTTAACGTAAGAATGGTGACATACATGCATAGTACTGCTAGGATAGACAGCTTTGGCCTAGGCTCCCGTAACTCCAGCAGCAGCAGCAGCAGCAGCAGCAGCAGCAGCGAGATAATGACAATAAATAAATATATATATATATATATATATATATATATATATATATATATATATATATATATATATATATATATATATATATATATATATATATATATATATATATATGACAAGTCGATTTTTAAAAATACTACTCAGGTTCGAAAACGTAATTAATTTCAGATTTGTTAATTACTGTAAGGGAAGGCACAAGAGTTGTACAGAATAGACTTAGAAGATGAAAAGCAGCTAAACTCGAAACTCTTGAAAAGAAGTTCACAAATCTTCCTGTAAAGTTCAAGACGTAAGAGAGATGTAGCAATAGTCGTTGCAGTTGCTGTCCTTGCAAGTTTAGGAATTACTAATATAGGACTATACGCTGATTTAGGTGTCATGGTAGATGCTTTACAGGATTCATTGCTTAAACGCAATATTCTTCAGGTTGATGTAGATAACATGGAGGAAACGATGACATCATTTTCTGAAAATCTGGAAATATTCACTTTATATATATATATATATATATATATATATATATATATATATATATATATATATATATATATATATATATATATATATATATATATATATATATATATATATATATATATATATATATATATATTTTTTTTTTTTTTTTTTTTTTTTTTTTTGTTAAGTGATGAAAAGCATCTAGAATCTCTGGAAACAAGCATGTAAACAGCGACATTTATTCAAGACTTGGTGTTATTACCACAAACGAGACATGTATCTACCAAACCGTGAGTCCTGTAAGAATATCTAAAAAAGTATTTGTACATGTATTTGTAAAAGTATGGAAATCCCCATGAATTAGGTATATGTAATGAATGCTGTTATCATTTATCTAATTATTACAGACAATGTGTAAATGTGAGAAGTTATAACTACATAAA
>NC_087162.1:15980447-16000447 GCF_035594125.1 Scylla paramamosain | reverse complement strand
GCAAGCGCACGTACGCCAAGCACTCACACACTCAAACGCACACACACGAAGGTAAAATTCTAGTCCTCCACTTCTGCCGGAGAAGCAAGATCACATTTCAGGTACGCCACAGGTACAGGACGCAACGCCCTTCGCTGTTTCTCCCCTCTCTAGTCCCAAAATAATGCCTTCCATCTAGTCTTTATCGCTTCTTCCCGCAGCTGACCCTCCTCCTGATGATGGCCGTGGCCCTGGCGGCACTGGTGGTAGTGCAGGCCATGCCAGAGCCTTTCCCCGATCCCGAGGCCCTCGCCAATCCTGCTCGTAGTGGCTACGAAAGCAGTTTCGGACATGCCTTTAACTTTGGACGTGGCCATGGCTTTGCGAGTGGCCATAGCTTTGGGCGTGGACGTGGCCATGGCTTTGGACGTGGCCATAGTCTTGGGAGGTTTAACTTTGGGAGTAACCATGGTGTCTGGTAATGGTCCCGTGTGCCGATAACATGGTGAGGTTCACTCCTGTCATGACGCCGTGGAGGGCGAGGCGGCGTCATGCCCACAGTGGCATCGCGTCTCCCCTCTGCGCCCTGTCGCCTCTCCGCCTCCTGCTACATGATCGCCTCAAAGTAACTTTCTGCCTCAAATCTGACCATACATTTAAATAACGCAGAAACTGTACTCCCTTTTTGTATTCAACATCAAAATAAATATTGCAAATATACTGTTTTTTTTTTTTTTTTTTTCAATTCAGACATTCAAGGAAACAAAAAGAAACAGTAGTGAATAACAGAGCCCTTTAGGGATTTTTGTCACAGTTAGTAAGGAAAACAAACGCAACAATAGTCGCCGCAGGCTAAGCTGATCTAGAGGCCACGCCCCCTTCCTTTTCCTCTTTAAGCGGGACAGCTGATTGGTTCACTCATTATTTTCTTGTTATTTCGGTTACCTTATTAACTAGTGTTGCCTTATGTTGATTTACGAAAGTGATGACACGAACAATAGTAATAATATCAAAGTCGGTGTGTGTGATCGGAGACGTGGCGCGCATGGACAACCGTATTAATGCGTTTACAAAAATACTACATGTTTCCACGGTTTTTTTTTTTTTTCTCTGAAAAGTGGGCATTTTGATATTGTGATTATGTTCGTATTGATATCCTCTAAAATCGACTTCAGGTCTCTCGAGTGATTGTGCAACTAATTACTTATGTAATGCTTGAAGCAACATTCTGATCTAACAGTAATTTCTTGAAGCTTTCTGATAAGATGTAGCAATATGAATAGTAGAAGAAAATAATTACTGGAGTATCACATTTCAGCTCAACTGTTTCCTAGTAAAGGTGTTCTGGTACAGTAACGCTCAGCATTCAAGGAACACTCTCGCACTCACTTCCCGGTGTTTAAAGCAGTCTCTTAGTCCTGGAATCTACTAAGACTGCCAACTGTCAGGTTGTTTAAGGAGATTAGTGTCAGTACATTATAGCACCTAAGACTGATTCAACACGCTAAACAACGGAAATGAGTTGAAGTTTATTAAACTTTTGACCATAAACTTACCTCACAAATATAATCAAACATTTTTTCATTCATTCCAATAAAAATACAAGGTAATCCACTTACCTTGCAACGCCCAACACATTACCTTCAACATTTTTTTCTTTGAAGACGTGACTTAAGACTTGACGTGCTTGAAAGAGGGAATATCAATCATGGTTATGTATCCTTAACTGATAAATATCCAAACGTCTATAGCTGAATGATTTTTTACTGACTAACTGATCTAGGGGCTAAGGATGAATACTCGTATCACAAGTGCTTCTTCTAATGCTCAAAATTGCATTTTTCACTACTTTCTAAAGCTGCTCAACATTCAGGAGCGCTTGAAAAGCAATGGAAGAGGAGGTTTAACGAATTTTCATTAATTTTTCTTTAGGAAGATTGGAAAATTTTAAATCACTAAATCAGCAACTATGGGTATGTCTAAGCTTACTAAAACATCTCGTTCACCTAATAAGTAAAGAGGAATGGACGTAAGGCCATTCTTGTAACGTCTCGTAATTTGCAGTGAAGTGTAATGAGGGGAACAATAATTAGTACTCCTTTGACGAAATAACATATTACCTCACTGCAACAGTAACGAGGACAGTTTCTTTTGCAAGTCTAGCACACAAATGTTGCCCTAAGTTTTATTCTAGTTGTTCTCAGGCATTCTGATGAACAAATTGACTAACTAACTAACTATCTACTTAACTGATTGATCGACTGAAATGAAAGACCGACGGACTGATTGCCTAACTAATGAGCTGACTAATCAAATAAGTAGTTACTAAAAAAACTAACTTACAAAGCACATAACTGACTCATTTACTAACAAAAAGAGTAACCAATTAAGTGACTAATTAAATAAGGAAATAAATGACAGTGTGCGTCAGGCTTCCCACTTCAAGTCATACATCGTGAAGTGAGGGATGAAGGCGGGCTTTCTGCTTCACTCTTGGGAAGGACAACAAACCTCTTTAGATAAAACCAACTGCCGGTTATGACAGTTGGGATGATTTTCTGTGGGCTGAAAATGCAAAATCCTAGCTTGTTTTCCTTGCCTTCCTTGAACAAAAGTGGTGAATCTTCTTTCATGGGGTTGACTTCTGCGTGAGATAAGCGTGGTGATGAAGGGGAGGGTCACTCACCACCACTTCTCAAGGTTACAGGTGACGGCGGGCAGTTTTCACCTTCCCACGTAAGTATCCAGGGATTTAACGGCGTGAACTTGCATTTATGAGCAAAGAGAAGCGTTGCCTGATCGGCTGCGCGCCACAGAAAAGCAGATAAGCGATGTAGAAACATTCTCTCGGACTAAAAGCATTAATAGTACGTATGTCACTAAGTTGCTCTGCGCTGTGTTGCCCCGTCAGGAACCAGTTTGTTACCTTTGGAACTCGTCCCTGTTTGGGATGCTTGACTCTCAGTAGTGCTTGTTTGCTTGTTTTGCTCATCGTCTCTTTGTGGGGAGACACATCCTGTGCACGCATGTGGCGTTCTTCCAGCACATTCCAACACTGATAATATGCAGCTTACAAGTGAATTCCACGCGGCAGTTTCCGGCGCAAGCCACCTAATCCACCCAGCACTCCGCCCACACCATGCGCGGGACCTCCACGAAGTGAGCCTCCGCCCACCACCACCACTTTTCTTTAATGCTTTGTCAAGTATCAAACACGCATGAAGGGCTACGCACAGGACACGTGCACACGCATACTTACATATAATTAAGCAAGTGCAATACATACACATATAATATAAGTACGTGCAACTGTCACGCGTGCGTCTCATCGCTTCGGTCACCTCTTGGGCGCCCTGGAGCAAAAACCAGCAAGAAAAAAATGTTGGAAGGCTGTAGTGGTCCGGGAGAACCCGATATAAAGGAAGGTTCGGGAGCTCGCAGAGCGCCAGACGCTGACTCTCAGCTGAAGACACTGGAAGCTTTCCTCACTTGTCATCATGCGAACAGTGAGTACCCTTCCCCGCTTCCTTCTTCTCGCCAGTCTGTCACCACGATACACTCACAGCATCCACCATCTCATGGAAGTGTGAGTCCTACAAACACTTGTTTCTTATTTTATTTCTCTCTTTTTTTTTTTTTTTTATCAACGTAGGAACATAAGACATAAGGGAAGCTCCAAGAAGGCAATCCCTGTTTACAACATACCTATCCATACCCGACCTTAGTTCCTCATCAATGAATTTGTTTAATCCTCTTTTAAAGTTCCCTACTGACTTGGCACTAATATACTTTATCAAGGTTAAATCCATTATTTCTTGTCCTACCCTGATCACTTGTCCTGAGGAATTTGTTTGTCATCCTTACTATACCTCTTATACCACTTAAATACTTCAGTCATATCCCCTCTTAATTTATGCTTCTCTAAGTAATGTAAAGTCAAAACCTTCAACTCTTTCGTAAGGAGTATTTATGATTCCTTAAATCTTTCTAGCCATCCTCCTCGGTACTAACTCTTAACATACTTATATCCTCCCTGCAATAAGGGGACCAGAACCGCACAGCATAATCTAAATGAGGTCTGAGCAGCGCCATACATAATTTTAATATTACTTCAGGACCTTTACTTTTAACAATCCTTAGTTAAGTTTAATCCTAATACATGGTTTGGTTGCTTTATTTCTTGCCTCTATGCAATGTTTTACTCTAACAGAGGTCAGAGCTAACTATAACTTCAGTAATTTTTGTTATGATCTTTATTATGAACATGTTGTCTGGATTTCCTTTACCTATGATCGCTAATATCAAACTGCATTTACCATCAAAATGTCTATTCGTTCCTCTTTTTTAAGTCTGTATTTAGGGCGACTGCATCAGATTACGACCTAATTAAGTTAGCTATCTTCATCCCCAAATTCCATAAAATCGCTACTCATCTTATTATCTAGACCATTGGTTCCCAAACTTTTTCAGCTCATTACCTAATATAACACGCCGCATTAGGCGTGTGACCTCTTTCATAAAATGTAACAGTAGGTAAATACTAACGATACTGCACACTATAGTACACATATTTACCTACTTACGTCTACCTCGCCTGATGCTTACAAAGAAACTGTAAAATAAAGCAGTGGTTCCCAAGCTTTTCTAAATTCATGCACCCTTCCGGCAGCTTTTCAGAAATTCATGTACCGTCGCACCTACAAAAAAAAAAAAAAAAAAAAAAAAAAAAAAAAAAAAAAAAAAACATATTTCAAAATTTTCTCTAGTTTTAAGACTGATAATACATACTCGTACCTCCGCACTTCCCTCCAAATATACTACCACTTAATATGACAACTACGTCACCTCTAATATGGCTGCCAGTACAGACTGCCATGTTTTTAAACCCTGCCAGCAAAGGCATTGGCTTTTTTTTTTTTTTTCTCACCAAGGAAAAACAACAGTACAGCGACACACAAGAAGGTGCAGCCCACGGTATTCATAACACCTCTTCCCGCAGCTGACACTCTTGCTGGTGGTGGCAGTGGCCCTGACGGCGCTGGTGGTGGTGCAGGCCATGCCCAATCCAATCCCAGATCCAAACCCGGATCCTGAGGCTCTTGCAAACCCTGAGGCCCTCGCAGACCCTGATGCCCTCGCAGACCCTGACCCGTTCAGGTACGGGAGGTATGGCGGATATGGAGGCCGTAGGGGCTATGGCTATGGACGCGGCCACTATGGGGGCTATAGAAGGTATGGCCGCGGACGTTACTATGGGTAATCGGAAGCAAGCATCGGGCTGACGTGGGGGAACGAGTGAACCAAGAGCGCTGTGCACGTCACTCACGCAGACTCAAGTAAAGGAGGAGAGGGATGACAACCACAGCCATGCCACCACCACCACCACCGCACCTGACGCTGCCGCTGCTGCCTCTACCCACCTCTCCTCCGCCGACTCCCTCTCCCCCGGCACATCCAGCCTTACAGGTTTTCCTATATCAATATAAATTTTCTGTTAGTAATTCTCGCTCCATCTTTTCTTCAAAATCACAATAAAGTGTAGCAAATATACAGTTTGTTTGTCATTCTCTCTCTCTCTCTCTCTCTTTCTCTCTCTCTGAGTTACGCATTGAAGTGATACTAACACACAAAAGAAAAAAAAAAGTTAGACCAAGACTGTAAAGTACCAACAACACAATGAGCATCTGCATCACTGTCATTCCTCTAGCAACGACGCGTACTGAGGAGCTAGTCAAATACAGCGCAACCTCACCCTCAGCACTCCACCTCACACAGCGACCGTCCCAGGTAACGCCTCAGAAGCAGGTGCCGATAGTCAGCCAACCAGCACAGGAGTCAGTACATTACGTCTCCCGAGTATCACCGCCCACCGCCACCACGCAGGAGGAACTTGGAGATGATACAGTAAGAAGGTACAATGGTTTGCTCGAGTCTAGAATTATGAGTCTCTGGCACTCCTTTAAGAAAACAAGGACCACATGTCGAGAGAGAGAGAGAGAGAGAGAGAGAGAGAGAGAGAGAGAGAGAGAGAGAGAGAGAGAGAGAGAGAGAGAGAGAGAGAGAGAGAGAGAGAGAGAGAGAGAGAGAGAGAGAGAACGTGCTAAACATCTAATCAACACTAAATAAAACGCACGTATTTCTTATAATGATTCAGTTTAGTCGCCCCTCCAACAAATAAATAAATAAATAAATAAATAAATAAATAAATAAATAAATAAAAAAATACACTCTATAGAATTCTCGCATTGGTAGACAAGCAAGCGAGTAAATTGAGTCAAAGGTGCTACACTGACGAAGTTTTGAAGGATAAATAACGACAAATTATAACGACCACGGAGACACAATGGCAACCTAGGAATGGTGGCGGGAGCGAGGCAGACCGGATGGAGAGATGGAGAGAAGGATTGTAACTTGGGTGCTGTGGAATAGACGGACAGCCGGTAGAGAAGTAAGTGGAGGAGGTTGGAGGAGAAGCTTTTGTCCTGAAGGTTTATGATAATGACGTTGATGATGACGATGATGATGATGATGATGATGATGATGATGATGATGATGATGACTGGCGTACCGTAGTCTTGGTAATCATAACTTAACCGTAATAGTACAACAGTGGAACTACGGAACTACTCAAGTACACTGCAATAATAATGACGACGACGACGACGACGATGATGATGATGATGGTAACGATGCTGACTTCACACACACACACACACACACACACACACACACACACACACACACACACACACACACACGGGAGAAGTCAGTAGGCACCTGCCGAAACGATAATTACTCCCAGTGAGGTCTAAAGCACTGGATCAGGGGATGCTGTGAACTTATCATTAAACCCAGCTGTGACCTCACTGAACGTTTCCCTTTTAGTCTTACAACACAAGGGGGGCAGTCACAGCCTGCCCTCTAAAGACAGCTCTATTCCTTCACACAAAACTACAAGCACCTAATTACACACAAACCTTTCACTCAAAATTCAAAATTATCATGGCGACTCCAACACCAGCCTCGGAGTCCCCATCTGGGGAAGGAACCACAAATGTTCCCAGGTCGGACTGCTCTTCTGGTATCGACCTTAAGTGTCTTGACACCTCCCTCAACTTTTTCTTAATTAACTTCTGCAACATTCGTGGTCTTAGATCTACGAGTAATTTTCAATCTGTAGAACACCACCTCTCCTCTAATAAACCTCATCTTTTCCTCACTGAAACTCAGGTGTCTGAGGCAATGGACAGTAGCCCTTTTCTGTTCCCTCCTAGTTTTTCTATACTCATTTTCAATCCAAAGCTGGATGCTGTGCTTATGTGCGTCACGAATTAACCTGCTCTCGTGTCCACGCTCTTGAATCTTCCGAGTTTTCAATCATCTGGCTACAACTACAGAGTCACCCTCAAACTGAATTAATCTGTGCTGTATATCTCTCACCTAACTCCTCTGACTACAAGAAATTCTTTGACTACTTAACTTACAAAGTGGAGCACATTCTGACTCTCTTCCCTTTTGCGGAAATCTTCATTCTTGGAGACTCAAATGTTCGCCAACAGCTTTGGCTTTCCTCTCCCTTCACTGACCATTCTGGTGAACTAGCCTTCAGCTTTGCTATCCTCCACGATCTAGAACAACTGGTGCAACACCCTCTTCATACTCCTGACCGTCTTGGAGATACACTCAACATTCTTGACCTTTTCCTGACCTCTTAATCATTCTGCTTATGCTGTTACTCTCTCTTCTCCGTTGGGCTCCTCCGATCACAATCTCATATCTGTATCTTGTCCTATTGGTCCAATCCCTCCTCAGGATCCCCCTAAGCAGAGGTGCCTCTGGAGTTTTGCCTCTGCTAGTTGGGGGGACCTGAGGAGGTATTTTGCTGATTTTCCTTGGAATGACTACTGCTTCCGTGTCAAAGACCCGTCTCTGTGTGCCGAGCGCATAACAGAGGTAATAGTGTCTGGCATGGAGGCGTACATTCCTCTCTTTTTCTCGACCTGAACCTTCCGAACCTTGGTTTAACACAGCCTGTTCTCGTGCTATACGTGATAGAGAGGTAAACCCACAAAAGGTACTTGAGCATTCCATCATCAGCATTTCGTGCGCTTTATATTTCTGCCCGGAACCATGCCAAGTCTGTTCTCCAACTAGCCAAAAACTCCTTCACTAATAGAAAGTGTCAAAATCTTTCAAGATCTAACTCCCCTCGTGACTTCTGGCATCTAACCAAAAATATCTCCATTAACTTTGCTTCTCTTTCTTTCCCTCCTTTATTTCAACCAGATGGCACCACTGCTGTCACATCTATCTCTAAAGCTGAATTCTTTGCTTAAACCTTTGCTAAAAACTCTACCTTGGATGATTCAGGGCTTGTTCCGCCCTTTCCTCCACCCTCTGACTACTTCATGCTACAAATTAAAATTCTTCGCAATGATGTTTTCCATGCTCTCGCTGGCCTAAACCCTCGGAAGGCTTATGGGCATGATGGGGTCCCTCCTATTGTTCTTCGAAACTGCGCCTCCAGGCTTGCACTTTGCCTAGTCAAACTCTTTCAACTTTGTCTGTCAACATCTACCTTTCCTTCTTGCTGGAAGTTTGCCTACATTCAGCCTGTTCTTAAAAAGGATGACCGTTCTAATCCCTCAAACTACTTCTACTCTTCTGATCTTGCTGACTGCATGCCTCCCCTCCTCCCGCGGTCCTTGCTGCACAAGGCTTTCTTCTTTCTCTCATCCCTATTCTGTCCATCTTTCTAATGCAAGAGTTAACCAGTATTCTCAATCATTCATCCCTTTCTCTGGTAAAACTCTGGAACTCCCTGCCTGCTTCTTAATTTCCACCTTCCTATGACTTGAATTCTTTCGAGAGGAAGGTTTCAATTTCTGACTACCGCTTCGGACCCTATTCGGGGACCGGCATCTCAGCGTGCTTTTTTTTTTTTTTTATTGGATTTTTGTTGCACTTGGCCGGTGCTCCTCCTACATAAAAAAAAAACACGCCAAATAAATAAATAAATAAATAAATAAAAAAAGATATAATACTGCAATTTAACATGTGGGATACGATGAATGAGGAAAGCATCCCGTAAAAGAGCCGAGACTCCGAAGGTACAACAGTTTGCCGATGCCTGGGAACGAGTAGAGACGGCACAGGCGAGTATCAAGTCACGTGGTGGGTGGTAAGGAGGAAGGGAAGCGGCGGAGGAAGAGCGAAGGAAGTGAGACACTACAACTTCCTGCATGATACTGGGCGAGAGAGAGAGAGAGAGAGAGAGAGAGAGAGAGAGAGAGAGAGAGAGAGAGAGAGAGAGAGAGAGAGAGAGAGAGAGAGAGAGAGAGAGAGAGAGAGAGAGAGAGAAGAGAGAGAGAGAGAGAGATTCAGAAAAGCATTTTTAGAAATCGTGCGTTTTGCTCCGGACCTGATGTGGAATTCTCTGTCAGTAGAAATAAAGGACTTTGTTAACAGTGGAAATTTACCTCGATTGAAAAAAATGAATATAAGAAAAAATTCTATTTACGATTCAAAATAATCAAAATTTATAAAGTATTAAAGATTACTGCAATATAAGGGTAATTCATTTATACATTTATTCTATTTTTATGTAAATATTTTCTAGTGTAATGAATTATTATATTACTTTCATCAACTATTGGTATAATTACTATTTTCATTATTATTGCTTGGTATTATTATTATTTCTATTATTATTACTATTAACAATCTGTGCCATCAAGTTATCATCATTATTCCTTATCATTGCTCTCAGTATATGGTTATTATTGTTATTATTATTATTATTATTGTGTCTATTATTGCTGCTGTTAATTATTAATATTTTCTCATTTCTAGGTTAGGCTCCCACTACAACATTAAAAAAAAAAAAAAATAGTAAATAAAAAATGAAAAAAAAAAAAAAAACTGTCGGGAAGCTTCGGCTTGACAGACTGAGCCAAAGTCATATATGTACATATATACTGTAATTAATTACAATGTTTGTAATGTAATGACAATAAACATCTACTTACACACACACACACACACACCACACACACACACACACACACACACACACACACACAGTACTAAGAGGCCGGTCACATGCTACAAAAATCCCTCGCATCTTGCACACTTAATTCCTACCTAAGACACCTTGGGACTGCTGCTGCTGCTGCGGGTGGGTGCATGACGGAGCATAAATATGTCTTCGGGTTGATGTCCTTAAAGCCATTCTCACCTTGGCCGTGAATGTTGCTGCGTCAGAGGCCTGCCTGGTGCAGCTCGGGGCCTAACGCTGTTTATAAAGGGCTGAAGACTCTTCCCTCGCTGACTCATCCTTCACTACTGTCTCCCAGCCGTCCGCTTCCTGCCTTCCCTCCACATCCTGAGAAGGCATTTTTCGTCTCCATACAGAAACTTCTAGTTATTCTTGCTACTTTTTTTTTTTTTTTAGAACTTGAGATGAGAAAAAAAAAAAATTTTCACTCTAAAACCAGAAATGGGGACTGACAACTACGGTGGGCCCATTTTTTAACCTTTTGCTGCCTTGCCGAGATAAAAAAAAAAAAAAAGAATTCTAGACGACTCATGAAGACTGTGACGAAAAATATATCTGAGGGAAATCCAGAAATGGGTGAAAACAATTACTTGAGCAGTTTGATGAGGGTGAGGAAATATTGTGCTCCAGTGGGTAGAGTTTCACACACAAGTCCTGGCGAGAAGGGGCGACCATGTGGCGTCAGGATTCACTTCGTTCACTTCAGGAATGACCTTCAGTGTTGGGAAGCAGATTGGATTCCAGTTTTGAGGATTTCGTTTTCATGATTCATACTTATTTTCTTTTGTTATAATAAGGAAAAAGGCAATGACGAGAGAGAGAGAGAGAGAGAGAGAGAGAGAGAGAGAGAGAGAGAGAGAGAGAGAGAGGAGAGAGAGAGAGAGAGAGAGAGAGAGAGAGAGAGAGAGAGAGAGATGTATGAAATAATCATATCACGTAAGCGATTTGCACCAACAGGATGTAACCCCTCTCTCTCTCTCTCTCTCTCTCTCTCTCTCTCTCTCTCTCTCTCTCTCTCTCTCTCTCTCTCTCTCTACAGAACGGTATACCAATGAGAAAATATTAATGAAAAAGAAAAAAAAAACACCAGGACAATGACACACACACACACACACACACACACACACACACGTGCAGATGACAGAATTACAGGCTCTGAGTGCATGATGGGAGAATAAATGAGAAGCCAGGGATGTTGAATTCATGAAGGAGGCCAAAAATAGATTTACCTCCATAGACAAACACAACTATTATTTCCGAGAATAAAAAATGGAAAATAAAATCACCACAGTATAAAATAATAGAGGACGATGAGATAAAATTCCGGAGGGGTGCTGGTGCAGAAGTGTACGTAGTGACACAGGAATAAAATTGACGTCGATGTGAAGGATGCTCTGATTAAGGCGCTCCATAAGTCGTCAAAGGCCAAATAAAATGAATGTCGATATGAGGCTGCAGAGGGCGGTGCAGGGAGAACGTCTGTAATAAGGACGTAGATGTGTGGCAGAAGGCACACGACACAGCAGTGGTAACACCGCGTTAGGAGGCGAAGAGGTACGCCATTATAAAGAGGGCGGTGAAGAAGGACGAGGCGTGACTGAAGAACATGTCCTCGGTAATCACGATGAAGGGCTTACGGTGAAGCTGCAGAGCACAGCTTCAGTGGACTGCAACAGGAGAGCGTGGACAGGAAGCCAGTGACGTTATGAGGCTCCTGAGGCGAGCTTCATAGAACACACGTGGCTGCACGTCTTGACCACCAAACCAGTATTTTCGTCACCAGTCCTCTTCGTAATAAGTACAAAGCAGGTACTAAAGTACAGTGGTATTGTGAAAGGTGGGTGGCAGTACGAGCCTGGCCGCTTTCCTCCTCCGTGACTGACTTGAAGTGAGGTTAATTCGGGCGTGCCGTCACACCACGGCCCACGGCAGATAACACAGATTCCCTGCAGCATAACTCCACAACAACTCAACTAGGCGTGGATTTGACGTATTTGTTTTCAAAGGAAGTTACTCTCAATGGATATCCGGCATTAGTGACAAGAAAAAAACATTCTGCTAACTCGGGAACAATAACAACTAGAGGCACCACCACCACTACCACCACCACCACCACGCGCATCCCTCGGTGCCCCACAAGCAGAAATCTTCCCTCTTTGGCAAAGCTTTTTGTAAATATAGTTCGCTCCAACTTATTGCTACCTTCATTTATATGCATACCTGGGGACGGCACATTATCACCCCAAGAAGGAAACAAGCGGGGTGGAGACAAGACTGTGACCAAAGCAAAGCGCTAATGATGAACCTCTTCTACGCATTTTTTTTTTTTTTTTTAATCACGTGCGCAGTGCTGACGAGACACATCTCATGTCTCCTCCCCGCCAACACTTGCAAACCTGTCAATGCCAGTCCTGTGTACGCTTCTCTTTCTCCTTCATAATAAACGTATAACAACATAGCTGACCAAACCATACAGGGGTTTCCTAACATCTTCCGGAGAACATTCTAAAAAAGTAAAACCCTGACTTCAGTTATAAGCATCTCGAAAAATATATGAAAAGATCACTAACAACCTGGAACCTTCTTCCCGCAGCCTTCAAGGGAAACAGATGGCAGTCTGGTAGTCTCTTCATAAGTCCAAATGTGTTTTCTGTCAGAGATGGAAGAGCAAAGCACAGGTAAAGCTTAAACACGTATGAATACTTAACAACAAAAACTAAAAGCGCACGAACCTTAACTAACAGCCAGACGAGAACCTGAAAATGAAAAGGAAGTATTATATTAAAAGATAAAAACAGAAAAAGAAAAAAAACAACACAAATTAATAAACTAAATACGAAGAAACACTAAACACCTGCTGCAAAACATTAATTATGAGAGAGAGAGAGAGAGAGAGAGAGAGAGAGAGAGAGAGAGAGAGAGAGAGAGAGAGAGAGAGAGAGAGAGAGAGAGAGATTCAGAACAGTATTTCTTAGAAATAGTGCGCTTTGGTCTGGACCTCATATTTGGAGTTTTCTGACAGTAGAAATAAAGGACCTATATTGATTTTAAGAAAATCAATAAAAAACATCTTTATGCGTTTCAGAATAATCAAAGTTTATAAACACTTAAAGATTACTGCAATATAAGAGTAATTCATTTATACATTTGTTCTATCTTTTATATCAGTATTTTCTAGTGCAATGAATTATTATATTACCGTCATCAACTATTGTTATAATTATTATTGTAATCATTATTACTTATTGTTATTATTATTTCTGTCATTATTACTATCAACAATCTGTGCCATCAAGTTATCATTATTCCCTATTATTGTTATCAGAACATGGTTGTTATTGCTATTATTATTGTGTCTACTATTGCTGTTGTTAATTACTGTTATTTTCTCATTTCTGGGTTACCTTCACACTGTAACCTTAAAAATAAGTAAAAAAAAAAAAAAAAATGTCGGGAAGCTTCGCCTTGACAGACTGACCCAAAGTCATGTATGTACATATATACTATAATTAATTACAATATTTGTAATATAATAACAATAAACATTTACTTACACACACACACACACACACACACACACACACACACACACACACACACAGTACTAAGAGCGTGATCACGTGACATAAAAATCCCTCACATCTTGCATACCTCATTCCTCCCTGGGACACCTTGGGACTGCTGCTGCTGCTGGTGCTGCTGCTGCGGGTGGGTGCATGAGGGAGCATAAACATGTCTTCGGGTTGATGTCCTTAAAGCCATTCTCACCTTGGCCGTGAATGTTGCTGCGTCAGAGGCCTGCCTGGTGCAGCTCGGGGCCTAACGCTGTTTATAAAGGGCTAAAGACTCCTCCCTCGCTGACTCATCCTTCACTACTGTCTCCCAGCCGTCCGCTTCCTGCCTTCCCTCCACATCCTGAGAAGGCATTTTTCGTCTCCATACAGAAACTTCTAGATATTCTTGCTACTTTTTTTTCAGAATTTGAGATGAGAAATTCCCTTTTTTACCACACTAAAAACACAAATATTACACCGAATATTTTGTATAGGCCTTTTGACTGTACTCTTTGGAGACTGTCAACTACAGTGGACTCATTTTTCAAGCTTTTTGTTGCCCTTGCCTAAAAAAAATTCTAAAAGATTCATGAAGGTAGTGATGAAAAATACATCTGAGGGAAATCCGGAAATGGGTGAAAAACAATTACTTGAGCAGTTTGTTGATGAGGGTGAGGAAATATTGTCCTCCAGTGGGTAGAGTTTCACCCACAAGTCCCGGCGTGAAGGGGCGACCATGTAGCGTCAGATTCACTTCGTTCACTTCAGTAATGACCTTCAGTGTTGGGAAGCAGATTGGATTCCAGTTTTGAGGATTCGTTTTTCATCATTCACCCTTGTTTTCTTGTGTTATAATAAGAAAAGGCAATGACGACAGAGAGAGAGAGAGAGAGAGAGAGAGAGAGAGAGAGAGAGAGAGAGAGAGAGAGAGAGAGAGAGAGAGAGAGAGAGAGAGAGAGAGAGAAACACCAGAATCAGTGTAGGCAGCTACAGCTCGCAAATAATAATGGAAATTTATGTTCAAGCTATTCTGGCAAAATGTTCTAATATGAGTGTTTTTTTCCAAAAGTCAGTCCCAAAATGACTGACGTACAGCCGTTAACAAATCACATTTTCTCTTTTAGTGTGTGTGTGAGAGATCCACCTTGACGTCAGGTATCACCATGCAGGAGGACAACACACACGTGGTCTGCACAGCGACAAAGCCTGCAAAAGTCGCCAAACGTAAGGAAAGTTGATTTAGTTCGGTGGAGATCTTGTGTATGTATATATATGTATATAAATATTAGTCTTTCATGTATGTTACTTGCCTATACTTGTTTTGTTGTAAAATTGAGTTTATTCTGTTTAATTTGACCGAAAAGTTGTGATTCGTGGGTGGGTTGGTTTCACTGGTGGTGGCACCTTACCTACTAACAAAAGGGGCACCACGGCCAGCAATGCTTCAGTTCCTCCACAGCAGCGCGGTGTGACAGGCCGCCGTCGTCTTAATTGAAACTCCTTCATTCCACCACTTCTGTCTACCGCACTGATTCGTTCGCTCAGCACTCCACACGCAGCTCTTCCTCTGGCCACAGCTCGTCACTCCACAAGGCGGCATCATGCAGCCAGTGAGTATCTTGAGTTTGCTTTACGTATCCCATCCGCGTACAATTTTGACGCACAATATTCTCACCCAGACAAGTGATGACCTCAGTCCTCGTAACCCTTCCCTCCTCAGCTGACCCTCCTGCTGGTGGTGGCCGTGGCCCTCTCAGCGCTGGTGGTGGTGCAGGCCATCCCCTTTCCTGACGCAGAACCTCAGGCCGACCTCTCAGTCTTTGATACTGTCTATCACCCCTACCCCCTTCACCACCCCTTCTACCACTCATACCACCTCCCGGGCTACCAACCACGGCACCACCCGTACTATCACCCACACCACTTTAACCACTACTCTCCGACCTACTACCTTCCATGGGTTAAAAGGCGCTGAAAAAAAATAATAAATAAATAAATAAATAAAAAGTAACGAAGACGCGGAAAGAGTAAGTCTGTAACACCTTCAGTAATCTTGACTCCAAACCAGGGCAACACCAGTCCACCACTTCTGCCACCACTACCACCTCCGCCACTACTCCCAGGTCGCGCGTCTCGATGACAAAAAAGTCATATGTTATTTATAATGCTATTTAATGTAATGTTGAAAAAATAAGGAATAAATAAACAAATAAACAAATAAACAATAAGCTATCAGACTCCCATCACTGTCAATGGGTGGCGTTTAAGCAATGTAGTTAAAAAATTATCCATTACTAGCAAAAGGCTGCTCAGGTAAAGCAGGGAAAGTCAGCCAGCCAGCAGGCTGGAGGAGCCAGCAAATGAAGGAAAGGGAAAGCAGGCAAAGGGCTGAGCACGGTGGTCCAGGAGATCCTATGTAGATGCAGTACAGGAGCATGACGTCAGCACATCAGATGACATGTACGAAGACTAAAAATTGCTCATGACTCTTGACTTAAAAACAAAATAATTGAATAATAAAACATCGCCCTTCACTAACGTAATACTCAAGTACTTCTGTGGTAACGCCACACCACAGTATATAATAATCACGAAAGAAATGAGAAGAAAAGAAGAAAGAACACAAAATAAGGAAGAAGAAAGAAGAGAAGAAGAATAAGAAGTAAGAAGAAGAAATGGAGGTGAATGAAGTAGGGAGAATAACAAGTGGTCGTACTACCTGGATAGGGGAAGGTAATTAGCACTTGATATGGAGGAAACCGAGACAACAACATGGACACAGGATCCACGCAGTACAAAACAGGATGACGGACATAAACCTGATAAGGCAGCCTGGCTCAAAGAAGGATTGACGGTAATGATAGTCGGGACAAGGCAGAGAAAGCCATTTGAAAGGGAAAGTAGGTCAGGAGGCGTGAGGCCAGGAGGTATGAGGGTCGGCCAGGAGGCGTGAGGCACCAAGTAGGACAAATCAGCTCATAGAAAAATACCCACGCCCACTTACGCTCTGCCTCCAAACTGCCCCTACCCTCTGACTGGCGTCTGTATCAAGCACCACGCCTGTGAGCGGATCATATGTATAAATAAGCAATGTGAATGGTTGATATGTAAAATGTTATGAAAATAAAGAAAATTTTCTGAGGGAAATAGGCATTCCCAAACGATTGAATATTATAGAGTGTAACAGTGGAATAAGACAGTAGCAGACAGTAACAGAAAGAGAGGCAGAGGTTCCAGAGGCCTGACGAGAGAGATGGACGGAGTAACTTAAAGCTAGTGAAATTTGAAACCGTATTGCAGTCTATAAATCAATGATCTTATTAAAGGAGGAGCAGGATGTTTACTTGATGTTTTATGTTTGGTATGACAGGTTTGTGTGGTGTACGAAGATTTACTTAATTATGGAATGTTTACGGTAACTGATGTGATGGTGATATTATGTTTTTCTTTTTTTAATGAACATTCCGCTGACTGAATATTTAGTTTTGTTTATGAATTTGATATTGTGTGTTCGTGTACGATGACTGCGTCTATCAATGAATATGTTGAAGGGATACAAAGCGACACCACATAACTTTGAACGACTTGAAGATGTATGCAAGTGAGGAATTTTGACTTGTAAGAAATACAGATAATTAGCAATTATTAATTAAAGTATGAAAATGTTGTGAGTTTTTCAGCAGCCTTATATACCAGATCCAGGCAACATCTCGGTCCACGACATTTTCTTAAAGATAACTTTTGCTTCCATCACCAGAGACAATGCATTTGATAAAAGATTAACTAATAAATTAATTTTATATAAAACGATATGAAAGGAAACATGACCTTTAGAAAAAAAAAACAGATCATAATAATAAAAACAAAATAGTGTTACATATTCTTTTCTTTCAGTACACTGAAAACTCGCTCCACCAGACTGAAGAAGAACAGCATATTCTTTTTTCATCTCACGCTTCACAACGTCCACCACTGAATGCATTCTGTACACTTAAGCTTCAACACTTCGATCTTCACATCACCTCACACACACCTAAACATCTCAGACCTCGCCCTCCCCACCTCCCTCCATCGCATTGCCATTTCCAGAATTATTCAGCAAACTTAAGGAATGGACGAGTCCTTCAGTTACTGTGTCATCAACCTACAATGGTAATATCTGTATCTCGTGTGGGACCACCGGTAGGTGAAGGCTATCACCATCCTGAAAGATCGCCTAGACATCCCAGACAGAGAACCTTGTGCGAGATCACCAGGTGGGCAAGATCACCAGCCAGGGGCCGGGAACGTCATCGCTGAGTGCTCACGGCTCCCTGAGAGCGAAGACGTGTTCCGAGGAAACAGCAAACTCAAGGTGGCAAATACCAGCGAGGATTCGCAGGGAAAACTGGCTTTCTTCAATTAGCGCACTCTTGCAGTGAGGGATGTCACCAGGCGCGGGGAGACGAGAGGAACGTGCCAGGCGGGGTGGAGAAGGAGTCCTACCACATCACGTTCACCCCGCACACTATCCACTGTTCCTCCCACGCACCCCTTCTGCAACCACGCCACCACACCCTGTTACCATGACGACCACTACTACTGCCACCAGCAGTCCATCCACATCAGCTGCGGCCCTCCAGTTGCATGACGTGGGGGGTCCTGGCTATCTTAGTACGTGCATTTCTAGACGTGTAAGCATATATATATATATATATATATATATATATATATATATATATATATATATATATATATATATATATATATATATATATATATATATATATATATATATATATATATATAAATATATATATATATATATATATATATATATATATATATATATATATATATATATATATAAACATGTAATAATAATAATAATAAAAATAATAATAAATGGTTTATCTAGATCTCAGCCATAGGGCTTAAAATATGCATAGTAATATTAAAGGATTCTTGGTATGTCACAGAGCGGTGGGGTTACAGTGACAAGTGGAATCTGAAATCTGAATGTAATCGATCATAATTTCTGATGGAGGTCAGAAGTGGGCGGTCAAGCAAGCCATGGTACGCCTGCACAAAAACTGCATTTAAATGAGCTACACAATCTATTCTTATAATAATGGGATCATAGAAGCTAATACACACACACACACACACACACACACACACACACACACACACACACACACACACACACACACACACACTCACACACACACACACACACACACACACACACACACAATAAATAAATAAATAAATATATATATATATATATATATATATATATATATATATATATATATATATATATATATATATATTATATATATATATATATATATATATATATATATATATATATATTGTGTGTGTGTGTGTGTGTATTAGTTTCTATGATCCCATTATGATATATGAGGTGAACAGGGATACAACAGATTTCCTTCTTCATTTGTTGCAACGTTTCACCTTCATAGAAGGCATCATCATGCATTGCATGGCGTGGCGAAGGTGTGGAGTCCTCACTTAATAAAGAGCCAGCCATGTGTTATTATATCCTCTGAAGAGTGATCCATCCCTTTACTTGAAAAAAAAAATTCTTTGGTAGTGCTGAGACGTTGTTCCCTGAGTCAGGTTATGTCGATAGTAGAGAAGTTTCGAGTTATAGATGAGATGAACAGGGATACACCAGATTATTAAGATAAAGAAGAAAAAAAAAATACCGTGGGAGGCCTGGCAATCTTAGTAGTTGTATTTGCCATCCGTGTAAGTATACACGATGTCCCATGAGGAAAGTCACTTACAAGCACAAATTGAAGATAAAGCCATTCTAAGCCACTATTAGGATGAAAAATAAGATGACAGAATAAAAACAACAAATATTCTGTTCACGAGAGGCATCATCATCATGACCACCACGACCATGACCACCACCAACCACCACCAACGCTGACAGCTCTAGCCCTAGTCTCCCAGCCGCCGCCCTCGTCACACACAAAATTACTGGTTTTCCTTCTTCAGTTTAACATGCAAATGAAAGGAAACAGGATACAGTAACAGCTGGAACAGACTCAGTACTCGGGTTGCTAGTGGCGAGACAATACAGAGCTTTGAAAGAAGATTAAGGAAATTAATGAATGAGCTTGAGAGGGTGAATGTGGGTAGATATGTTTGTATACACTATATACAGGAGCTGCCACGTGCATCGCTGATAACTACTTGCAACTTTCTTTGTTTTTCTATGTTCTTATGACCACCTTTCAGAAAAAAAATAAATAAATAAATAAAAAATAAAAAAGCGAAGACAAGACTGGTCACGACAGACTGCAAGTATTTATGAAACAACACTTGTTACAGTATATTCGAGAACTTGAGGACATAAGCTTCTCTCCTACACGACGATGCATCGCCGTTCTCAC
>NC_087162.1:15967947-15977947 GCF_035594125.1 Scylla paramamosain | reverse complement strand
GAAAGGGAAGGGAGAGGTGGAGGGACAGAGTGGTAAGCTGCCTCCATGCACGCGCCGTCCAGCAGTGGTTGCCAGATGACGGAGTAGGCAAAGGGTGCAACAGTAGTTTGTAATTCACACTGAGACATGTCCTTGAACAACAGCTGCGTATAAACAAGACACGTAAAAAAAAAAAAATCAAATTATATCTAGATATACCGAAAGGGATTTTTTTTAAATTCCTATCTCTGAGTTCCTGTTGAAGTATACGGAATAAAATAGACGTCGATATGAAGGATGCACCGAAGAAGGCGCTGCATAAGTCGTCAAATGGATGTCAATGTGAGGCTGCCTCTATCCCACATGTCGCAACACCAACGGCCTTACAAGGCCAAGGCAGCGGGGCTGTGGAAGAGCTTCACTGAGGCCACGCCTGACGTGACACAGATGTCTAATCATAGAGCAAAAGGGGCCGCCAATACCTGGAGGGCTTCACTCCCTACACCACTCCTGCCATATTTATGAACTTTTATTTCACATTTCATATGTATTTTATACATATTATGTATTTGTATAAGTAATTATAGCTATTTATTCAATAACTTTTAAAATGGTTGTGTGCAACAATGCATAAATTTATTATTTATCACTTGTAAATATCTGTATATTATATTCAAATAAAAAAAAAAAGGTTCGCCATTATAAGGAAAGAGGTGGAGAAGGTCGAGGCGTGGCTGAAGAACATGTCGTCGGTAACCACGATGAAGGGCTTATGGTGAAGCTGCAGACCACAGCTTCAGTGGACTGCAACAGGAGAGCGTGGACAGGAATCACGTGACGTTATGAGGGCGCCGAGGCGAGCTTCATAGCACACACGTGGCTGCACGTCTTGACCACCAAACCAGCATATTCTTCACCAGTCCTCTTCGGAAAGGGTCTGTTTCCCCCAGTGTTATGTGATTATGTGATAAAGACGAGACACTTGACACTTCCATAAGACACAGTAATGAGTACAAAGCAGGTACTAAAGTCAGTGGTATTGTGGAGGGTGGGTGGTGGTAAGAGGCCTGGCCGCTCCCTCCTCCGTGATCTGCCGCTGACTGACTTCGGGTGTGCCATCACACCACGGCCCACGGCAGACAACACAGATTCCCTGCAGCATAACTTCACAACAACTCAGCTAGGCGTGGATTTGACGTATTTGTTTTCAAAGGAAGTTACTCTCAGTGGATATCCGGCATTACTGATAAAACAAAAGACTAGTGAGACAATAATACAACAATCATTTTGCTAAAGTCAATAATAGCGAGGAACATTAGGGAACATTTAGACAAACATAACTTGATAAATCAGTCACAGCATGGCTTCACGAAGGGGAAGTCTTGCCTGACAAACTTGTTAAGTTTTTACAGTAGGGTGTACGAGGCAGTAGATAATGGTGATAGTTATGATATCTTATATTTGGACTTTAGTAAAGCATTTGACAAGGTACCCCATCAAAGGCTCCTGAGAAAGGTTAGGGCACACGGGATAGATGGGAAGGTGTTAGGCTGGATAGGGTCATGGCTTAGTGACAGGCAACAGAGAGTGGTAATAAACGGCTCGAAATCCGAGTGGGGTCATGTAATTAGTGGGGTGCCACAGGGATCAGTATTAGGACCATTGTTATTTCTAATGTATATCAATGACTTGGATAGTGGAATTAGTAGTGATGTTAGTAAATTTGCGGATGACACAAAGATAGGTAGATTAATTAGGTCAGAATCGGATGCCATCGCCTTGCAGGCAGACTTAGATAGAATGAATGAATGGACGGATAGATGGCAAATGCAATTTAATATCAATAAATGCAAAGTGCTTAGCGTAGGTAGAGGAAACCCACACAATAGGTACACATTAGACAACCAAACTCTGGTAGGTACAGGGTACGAGAAAGATTTAGGAGTTATAGTTAGCTCTGAACTCCGTCTAGGGAAGCAATGCATAGAAGCCAGAAACAAGGCAAATAGGGTACTAGGATTCATTTTTAGGAGTGTTAAAAGTAGAAGGCCGGGAGTAATATTAAAGTTATACTTGGCGCTGGTCAGACCTCATCTAGACTACGCGGTGCAGTTCTGGTCCCCACATTACAGGAAAGATATAGGTCTATTAGAATCAGTACAGAGGAGAATGACTAAAAGGATACAGGGGATGAGGAGTATTCCTTACGAGGCGAGGTTGAAGCTGTTGAATTTACATTCTTTAGAGAGACGTAGGTTAAGAGGGGACCTGATAGAAGTCTTTAAGTGGTATAAGGGTTATAACAAGGGAGATGTAAGCAAAATTCTTAGGATCAGCAACCAGGGTAGAACAAGAAATAACGGGTTCAAGCTTGAAAAATTTAGGTTTAGGAAGGAGATAGGAAAAAATTGGTTCTCAAATAGAGTGGTAGACGAGTGGAACGGACTCAATAATCATGTAGTTAGTGCTAGGACACTAGAGAGCTTTAAGAGAAGATTAGACAAGTTTATGGATGGGGATAGCAGATGGAAATAGGTAGGTGTGTTTCATACAGGGACTGCCACGTGTAAGCCTGGTCGCTTCTTGCAGCTACCCTTATTTCTTATGTTCTTAACTCGGAAACAATAACAAGTAGAGGCACCACCACTACCACCACCACCACCACCACCACCACGCGCATCCCTCGGTGCCCACAAGCAGGAATCTTCCCACACATGAGTCCAAACGTCCTTGACAAAGCTGTAAGTATAGCTCGCTTTAACTTATGGTTACTTTCATTTATATGCGTAACTCAGTAATACGTAAGAAATGTACTAACAACCAAATGATCCACGAGTTAAAAATGGTTAAAAATGTAAATGTCAGAAAACTGGGGCCAGCACATTATCACCCCCAAGGAGGAAACAGGCGGCCGGAGACAAGACTGTGGCTACGGCAGGTTGCAAGAGTTTGTGATACACCTCTTCTTCATTCACTATTACACTCTGACATGCACAGTGCTGACGAGACACATCTCATGTCGCCTCCCCGCCAACACTTGCAAAATTATCAATGCCAGTCCTGTGTACACTTCCCTTCCCAAACCATACAGGGTTTCCTAACATCTCCAAGAAAAGTAAAACTCCGTCTACAGTCATAACCATGTCGAAAAATATATGAAAGAATTACTAACAATCTGGAACCTCCTTCCGCAGCCTTCAAGGGAAATAGATGGCAGTCTGGTAGTCTCTTCATAGGTCAAATGTGTTTTCTGTCAGAGATGGAAGAACAAAGCTGAGGTAAAGTTTAAACAAGTATGAATACATAACAATAAAAAGTCAAAGGGCACCGTACCTTAACTAACAGCCAGACGAGAACCTGAAAATGGAAAGGAAGCATTCCATTAAGAGATAGAAAAAAATGAAAGAATATAAATAACAACAATTAAATTAATATAATCAACACACGACAAAAACACTTCCTGCACGGCATCAATTATGTGGAGAGAGAGAGAGAGAGAGAGAGAGAGAGAGAGAGAGAGAGAGAGAGAGAGAGAGAGAGAGAGAGAGAGAGAGAGAGAGAGAGAGAGAGAGAGAGAGAGAGAGAGAGAGAGAGAAATTCACAAACACAAAAAAAAAAATATATATATATATATATATATATATATATATATATATATATATATATATATATATATATATATATATATATATATATATATATATATATATATATATATATATATATACTGCCAATATTAAAAAGTGATCACCCGCAAACAACTATCATACGTCTACTTGTACAATACCTCACACTTCACCCACCAGGTCTGCTTCCCCTCTCTGTCTTACTTCACCCAAAGAGGCCTGACAGAGACACAACCGGCAGTGACCCGCTCTGAGTGAAGCCAGGCCAGTGAGAGGCCGCCACACTAGGAGGGTGATTGTGAGCAGAAAAGTATGGACTAGTCTTGTCTTAGAGATGTCAACTGATTTCACCTGCACATCACTGACCTCACATCGAGAGAAAAGCAAAATATCTGATGAATATATCACACTGCATATACAATTAGCTCTTAAGCACCTTTCACACGACGCCACCGGTGACCGCCATTAGTAACCTCTCATAGTTTGCAATGGAGACTTTCATATGAGGCCACCGGGGTTGCTAGGGCAGGTAACCGCCACCGACAGTAACGAGTCCTCACAACCAATGGCGACCACTCGCGGTGGCCGCCACTCACTGTTAGACCTTGTTTCAGAAGGGAGTTTTTACACAAAGACACAGAGTGACGCCACGGTCGTCCATAATACATTACTTTTCAGTGTTAAACCTGATTTTTAAAGGACCATGTGTTCGCGAATGAAGGGGAAAACCACAAGTGGAAGATAGTGGAAGAGAGGGTGAACAACATGGCGTCCTGCTGCCAGGTCTATTAGTGTGACATTGTGATTAACAATTATACAAGGGAGCTGCAAGCGTTGTTAGTGTTCTGTTCAGTGAGGGAAGAGGCCGCTTGCTGCAGTAGTGTTCTGTTCAGTGGTGGAAGGGGCCATCTGTTGAAAAAAAAAAAAGAAACAAAAGAAAAACAATATCAATGGAAGTAGCTCCAGCTCGCATAACAAAACAAAGAACTGCAAATTTATGCTCACACTGTTCTGAAAAACTGTTTTAATGTAAGTTTTTTTTTTTTTTTTCCCAGAAGTTAGTCCGAAAATGACTGACATAGAGCCATTAACAAATAATATTTTCATTGTAGTGCATGTGTGAGATCTACTTTGACGTCAGGTATCACCATGCAGGAGGACAACACACACGTGGTCTGCACAGCGACAAAGCCTGCAAAAGTCGCCAAACGTAAGGAAAGTTGATTTAGTTCGGTGGACCGTAAAGATGTTGTTTATATATAAATATACGTCTTTCATGTATGCTACTTACCTTAATTTGTTTTGTTATAAAACCGAGTTTTTTTTCTATTTAATTTGAACGGAAATTGTGATTCATGGGTGGGCTGGTTTCACTGCTGGTGGCACCTTACCTCCTCACAAAAGGGGCACCACGGCCCGCAGGGCTTCAGTTCCTCCACAGCAGCGCGGGGTGACAAGCCCCCGTCGTCATTATTGAACCTCCTACATTCCACCACTTCTGTCTACCGGATTGGTTCGTTCGCTCAGCACTCCACACAAAGCTCGTCACTCAACAAGGCGGCATCATGCAGCCAGTGAGTATCTTGAGTTTACTTTACGTGTCTCATCCGCGTACAATTTTAACGCACCATATTCTCACCCAGACAAGTGGTGACCTCAGTCCTCATAACCTTTCCCTCCTCAGCTGACCCTCCTGCTGGTGGTGGCCGTGGCCCTCTCAGCGCTGGTGGTGGTGCAGGCCATGCCTCTCCCTGACGCAGAACCTGAGCCGGATCCCTTCTTGTTTGATTCTGTCTACCCCTTCTACCCCTATCACCACAACTTCTACCAAAATTACTACTTCCCAGGCAACCACCTCTACCACCCGTACTACCACCCTTATCAGCACTTCTCTCCGATCTACTTCGACTAACTACATCCCTTTTAGGCGCCTTGAAGGGGCTGAAAATAAAAAAAAAGTAACAGAGACGTGGAAAGACTGTAACACCTTCAGTAATCTTGACTTCAAACCAGGGCACCACCACTCCACCACTGCAACCACCACCACCACCACCACCACCACCACCACCACCTAGGCCACAGCTCCATGGTCGCGCATCTCGACAACAAAGAAGTCATATGTTATTTATAATGTTATTAGTGTAATGTTTAAAAAATAAGGAAAAGAAGTTTTCCCAAATAAACAATAAGCCATCAGAGTCCCATGAATGTCAGTGGGTGGCGTCTAAGCAATGGTGTTTATCTTCATGTAGTTCAACCGTCATCCATTGCTAGCAAAAGGCTGCTCAGGTAAACAAGGGAAAGTCATCCAGCCAGCAGGTGACAACACGACGAAAAGCAAGTCAGACTGAAGGAAAGGGAAAGCAGGCAAAGGGCTGAGCACGGTGGTTCAGAAGATCCCATATAGATGCAGTACAGGAGCACAACGTCAGCACATCAGCTGACATGTATGGAGACTAAAATTGCTCATGACTCTTGACCTAAAAACAAAATAATTGAATAATAAAACATTACCCTTCACTAACGTAATACTCAAGTACTTCCTTAAAGATAACTTTTGCTTCCATCACCAGAGATAATGCGCTTGATAAAAAAAAAAATAAATAATAATAATAATAAACTAATTTTATATATAACGGTATGAAGGGATATATGACCTTCAGGAAAAAAAAAAATCTTTTGATAAAAAGCAGACCATAATGATAAAAACAAAATAGTGTTATATGTTCATTAGTTTTAATACATTGAGAACTCACTCCACCAAACTGAAGAAGAACAGCATATTCTCTGTTCATCGCACGCTTCACAACGTCCACCACTGAATGCATTCTGTACACTTGACCTTCAACACTCCGTCCTTCACATCGCCTCACACACCCCTAAACATCTCAGACCTTCCCCTCTCCCTCCCTCTCCAACACATTGCCATTTCCAGAGTTATTCAGTAAACTTAAGGGAATGGACGAGTCCTTCTGTTTGTGCGTCGTCAAACTTGTAACATCTGTACCTCGTGTGGGGCCACCGGTAGGTGAAGGTTATCACCATCCTGAAAGATCGCCTAGACATCCCAGCAGAGAACCTTGAGCGAGATTACCGGGTGAGCAAGATCACCAGCCAGGGACCAGGAACGTCATCGCTGAGTGCCCACGGCTCCCGGAGAGCGAACATTCAAGGTGGCAAACCAGTACACCAGCGAAGACTTGCAGGGAAAACTGGCTTTCTTCAATTAGCGCACTCTTGCAGTGAGGGATGTCACCAGGCGTGGGGAAACGAGGGAAGCGTGCCAGGCGGGGTGGAGAAGGCGTCTACCACATCCCGTTCACCCCGCACATTATCCAGTGTTCCTTCCACGCACCCCTTCTGCACCACACCCTGTTGCCAAGACGACCACTACTACTGCCACCAGCAGTCCATCCACATCAGCTGCGGCCTCCAGCTGCATGACGTGGGTGTCCTGGTTATTTTAATTAATATTTGTATTTCCTTAAGTGTACGCATATCTATAAACATGCAACAACAACAACAACAACAACAACAATAATGTTAATAATAATAATAATAATAATAATAATAATAATGATAATAATAATAATAATAATGATAATAATAATAATAATAATAATAATAATAATAATAATAATAATAATAATAATAATAATAATAACAACAACAATAATAATAAACAATTTATCTAGATTATGGACGTGAGACTTAAAATATGCATATTAATATAAAGGGGTTCTTAGTATGTCACAGACCAAAGGGGGAGGGAGGATAGGGTTACAGTGATAAGTAGAATCTGAGGTCAGAGTGCAATCCATCATAATTTCTGATGGAGGTCAGAAGTGGGTGGTCAAGGAAGCCATGGCAAGGCAACGCTTCATCACTGACGCTAGTACTGCATTTAAATGAGCTACACAATCTATTCTTATCATAATGGGATTATAGAGGCTAATACATATATACATACATACGTAAACAAACACACACACACACACACACACACACACACACACACACACACACACACACACACACACACACACACACACACACACACACACACCACACACAGACACACACACACGCCCTCACTGACACCCCCCATCGCTGGAAGTATGTGGACGACTGCACCGTGGGCGTCCCAGTTTCCACCAAGAACCTGGACTACTCGCCACTGCAAGCGATTCTGGAGCGGCTGCAGACGTGGACGGAGGAGAGCAGGATGACCATCAACCACAACAAAACTGTGGTGATGCATTTCTGTACCTCCTCTGTACCAGTGCCCCCTCCCCAGCTCTCAGTGGGCCCTCACCCCCTCCAGGTGGTCCGATGTGCCAAGCTCCTCGGAGTCACGGTGGACGACCAGCTGACCTGGAAGCAGCATGTCGCCAGCACCATAAGATCAGCTACCTACAGGCTGTACATGCTGTGCAGACTCAGGTCGCTGGGGACGCCGACAGATGAGTTAAGGGGGGTGTATCTTACTTTCATCCTCCCCAAACTCATGTACGCCTCCCAGCGTGGTCCTCCTCCCTCACACAAACTCAACAGCTACAGTTGGAGAGTGTGCAGAAAAGGGCGTGCAGGGTCATCCTTGGCCCTGCATATACCACCTATGAAGAAGCCCTGAACACCCTGAGGCTGTCCAGACTATCCACCAGGTACCGTGAGGCTCTGGAGAAGTTTGGAAGGGGACTTCTGAATCATCCACGTCTCAGAAACATGCTGCCGCCTGACGCGCCTCGCCCTACCCGTGCCACCAGACACCACAATAAGATAACGCCCCTAAAGGCGCCACGTACGGACCGTACGGACCGGTACAGACTCAGTGCGATTCCCACCATGGTGCGAGCCATCAATCAATAGTCCCTTCTAGATTTGACTTACCTTTAGTATTAATGTCAAGTATTTCCCCACCCCCAATGTACATTTTCAGTTTGTTGACTGCCTAAAGAATAAACCGTTTATTATTATTATTATTATTATTATTATCATTATTATTATTACACACACACACACATACACACACACACACACACACATATATATATATATATATATATATATATATATATATATATATATATATATATATATATATATATATATATATATATATATATATATATATATATATATATATATATATATATATATATATATATATATATATATATATATATATATATATATATATATATATATATATATATATATATATATATATATATATATATATAATCAACGTATTTGATACCTATCAAACCAAAGAGCGCACTGAAAAATACCATGCATTTAAAAAAATTTCTACAAAAGTACTCTGTATTTTAGAAATTTCTAGGGCACTTCCATAAACATTGAGAATTTTTGTGAAGGCTTTGCAACGGTCAAAAGTTCTGATTTCGTGTTCTAGGTATCAAAATACAACAATTGATTCATTTCTTATCACTTAATGTCAGACTGAGCATGCTTTCTAAAATTACCTATGTGGACTAAATTTACCTTTTGACTACTTCATGCTGCCTATTAAAATTCTTCGCAATAATGTTTTTCTCGCTGGCCTAAACCCTCGGAAAGCTTATGGACTTGATGGGGTCTCTCCTATTGCTCTCTGAAACTGCGCTTCTGAGCTTGTACCTTGCCTAGTCAAACTCAACTCTGTGTGTCAACATCTACCTTTCCTTCTTGCTGGAAGTTTGCCTACAGTCAGCCTTTTTCTAAAATGGGTGACCGTTCTAATCCGTCAAACTATTACTGTAACTACTACTTTAATTTCCTGTCTATCTAAAGTTTTTCAATCTATCCTCAACAGGAAGATTCTTAAACACATATCACTTCACAACCTTCTATCTGATCGCCAGTATGGGCTCCATTAAGGCCGCTCTACAGATGATCTTCTGTCCTTCCTTACTCAGTCTTCATCATCTTCTTTTAGAGATTTATGAGAAACTTTTGTTGTTGTCTTTGACATATCACAAGCTTTTGATAGAGTCTGGCACAAAGCTTTGATTTCCAAACTGCCCCCCTGCAGCTTCTATCCCTCCCTCTGTAACTTCATCTCAAGTTTCCTTTCTGACCATTCTTTGTAACCTGCTTTGGTAGACGGTAACTGTTCTTCTCTTAAATCTATTAACAGTGGTGTTCCTCAGGGTTCTGTCCTGTCACCCAGTCTATTCGTATTATTTATCAATGATCTTCTAAACGAAACTTCTTGTCCTATCCACTCCTACGCTGATTATACCACCCAGTACTTTTCAACGTCTTTTCGTAGACGTCCATCCCTTCAGGAAGTAAACAGTTCACGCAGGGAAGCCACACAAAGCCTGACTTCTGATCTCTCTAAGATTGCTGAATGGGGAAGAGCAAATTTGGTACTGCTCAATGGCTCAAAA
>NC_087162.1:15932947-15962947 GCF_035594125.1 Scylla paramamosain | reverse complement strand
TTTTTCTCACCCCCCCAGCTGCTAACTCTGTACAAGGGCCTTATCCGTCCATGTATGGAGTATGCTTCACATGTCTGGGGGGGTTCCACTCATACTGCTGTTCTAGACAGGGTGGAATCAAAAGCTTTTCGTCTCATCAACTCCTCTCCTCTAACTGACTGTCTTCAGCCTCTCTCTCACCGCCGCAATGTTGCATCTCTAGCTGTCTTCTACCGCTATTTTCATGCTAACTGCTCTTCTGATCTTGCTAACTGCATGCCTCCCCTCCTTCCGCGGCCTCGCTGCACAAGACTTTCTTCTTTCTCTCACTCCTATTCTGTCCACCTCTCTAACGCAAGAGTTAACCAGTATTCTCAATCATTCATCCCTTTCTCTGGTAAACTCTGGAACTCCTTGCCTGCTTCTGTATTTCCACCTTCCTATGACTTGAATTCCTTCAAGAGGGAGGTTTCAAGACACTTATCCACCAATTTTTGACCACTGCTTTGACCCTTTTAGGGACTGGCATTTCAGTGGGCATTTTTTTTTATTAGATTTTTGTTGCCCTTGGCCAGTATCCTTCCTACATAAAAAAAAAAAAAAAAAAAAAAAAAACACACAAAGACACAAATGATTGATTGATTTAATTTATTTCACCATAGAATCGTAGTCATATAGCGCCGTCACACACACACACACACACACACACACACACACGGAAGTAGGCACCTGCCGAAACGATAATTACTCCCAGTGAGGTCTAAAGCACTGGATCAGTGGGTGCTGTGAGTTTATCATTACACCCAGCTGTGACCTAACTTAACGTTTCCCTTTGTGTCTCACAACACAAGGGGGCAGTCACAGCCTGCCCTCTAAAGATAACTCTCTTCCTCTACACAAAAGTACAAGCACCTAATAACACACGTCACTCAAAAATTCAAAATTATCATGGCCACTCCTCCTACACCAGCCTCGGAGTCCCCATCTGGGGAGGGGACCACACATGTCTCCAGGTCGGACTGCTCTTCTGATAACGACCCTAAGTGTCTTGATCCCCCCCCTCAACTTTTTTCTTTATTAACTTCTGCAAAATTCGCGGTCTAAGATCTAATTTTCAATCTCTTCTAAACCTCATATTCTTTTCCTCACTCAAACTCAGTCTGAGGCAACTAACAGTAGCAACTGACAGTGTTCCCTCCTACTTTCTCTATCCTCATTTTCAATCCAAACCTGCTCTCGTCCCCACGCTGTTTAATCTTCCGAGTTTTCCACCATCTGGCTACGACTACAGCCTCGCTCTCAAACTAAATTTATCTGTGCTGTATACCTCTCACCTAACTCCTCTGACTATAAAAAAATTCTTTGACTACTTAACTTCCAGAGTGGAGCACATTCTGACTCTCTTCCCTTTTGTAGAGATCTCCATTCTTGTTGACTTCAATGTTCACCACCAACTCTGGCTTTCCTCTCCCTTTACTGACCATCCTGGTGAACTAGCCTTCGACTTTGCTATCTTACACGACCTAGAGCAATTAGTGCAACACCCTACTCGTATTCCTGACCGTCTTAGAGATACGCCCAACATTCTTGACCTTTTCCTAACTTCTAATCCTACATATGCTGTCACTCTCTCTTCTCCGTTGGGTTCCTCCGATCACAATCTCATATCTGTAGCTTGTCCTATCGCTCCAATTCCTCCTCAGGATCCCCCTAAGCGAAGATGCCTCTGGTGTTTTGCCCCTGCTAGTTTGGGGGACCTGAGGAGGTATTTTCCTTGGAATGACTACTGCTTCCTTGTCAGAGACCCGTCTTTGTGTGCCGAGCGAATAACAGAGGTAATAGTGTCTGGCATGGAGGCGTACATTCCTCACTCTTTTTCTCGACCTGAACCTTCCAAACCTTGGTTTAACAGTCTGTTTTCGTGCTATACCCACAAAAGGTACTTAAACCTTCCATCACCAGAATCTCATGCACTTTACATTTCTGCCTGGAACAATGCCAAGTCTGTTCTTCAACTAGCCAAAAATTCCTTCATTAATAGAAAGTGTCAAAATCTTTCAAGATCTAACTCCCCTCGTGACTTCTGGCATCTAACCAAAAATATCTCCAATAACTTTGCTTCTTCTTTCCCTCCTTTATTTCCACCAGATGGTTCCACTTCTATCACATCTATCTCTAAAACTGAATTCTTCGCTCAAACCTTTGCTAAAAAACTCCTATTCTTCTCCGAGATTGTGCCTCCGTGCTTGCATCTTGCCTAGTCAAACTCTTTCAACTCGTCTGTTAACATCTACCTTTCCTTCTTGCTGGAAGTTTGCCTACATTCAGTCTGTTTCTAAAAATTGTGACCGTTCTAATCCATCAGTCTATCGTCCCATTGTTTTAATTTCCTTCCTGTCTAATTTTTTTAAATCTATCCTCAACAGGAAGATTCTTAAACATCTATCACTTCACAACCTTCTATCTGATCGCCAGTATGGGTCCTGTCAAGGCTGTTCTACTGGTAATCTTCTGGCTTTCCTTACTAAGTCCTGGTCATCCTCTTTTAGAGATTTTGGGGAAACTTTTGCTGTTGCCTTGGCCATATCAAAATCTAGCAAATATCTTTGATTTCCAAACTACCCTCCTATGGCTTCTATCCCTCTCTCTGTAACTTCATCTCAAGTTTCCTTCCTGACCGTTCTATTGGTGCTGTGGTAGACGGTCACTGTTCTCCTAAATCTATTAACAGTGGTGTTCTTCAAGGTTCTGTCCTGTCACCCACTCTCTTCTTATTATTCATCAATGACCTTTTAAACCAAACTTCTTGTCCTATCCACTCCTATGCTGATGATACCATCCTGCACTTTTCCACGTCTTTTCATAGACATCTAACACTTCAGGAAGTAAACATTTCACGCACAGAAGCTACAGAACGCCTGACTTCTGATCATTCTAAAGTTATTGATTGGGGCAGAGTAAACTTGGTATTGTTCAGTTCTTCAAAAACTCAATTCCTCCATCTATCAACTCGACACAACCTTCCAGACAATTATCCCCTCTTCTTCAATGACACTCAACTGTCCACCTCTTCTACACTGAACATCCTCAGTATGTCCTTTTCTTATAATCTGAACAGGAAACTTCACATTTCATCTCTAGCTAAAACAGCTTCTTTGAATTAGGCGTTCTGAGACGTCTCTGCCAGTTTTTCTTATCCCCCACCCCCAGCTGCTAACTTTGTACAAGGGTCTTATCCGTCCATGTTTGGAGTATGCTTCACATGTCGGGGGCTCCACTCATACTGTTCTTCTAGACAGGGTGGATTCAAAAGCTTTTCATCTCATCAACTCTTCTCCTCTAACAGACTGTCTTCAACCTCTCTCTCACCGCCGCAATGCTGCATCTCTAGCTGTCTTCTACCGCTATTTTCATGCTAACTGCTCTTCTGATCTTGCTAACTGCATGACTCCCCTCTTCCCGCGGCCTCGCTGCACAAGACTTTCTTCTTTCTCTCACCCCTATTCTGTCCACCTCTCTAATGCAAGAGTTAACCAGTATTCTCAATCATTCATCCCTTTCTCTGGTAAACTCCGGAAATCCCTGCCTGTTTCTGTATTTCCACTTCTTATGACTTGAATTCCTTCAAGAGGAAGGTTTCAAGACACTTATCTACCGCTTTGAACCCTTTTATGGGACTGGCTTCTCAGTGTTTATATTTCTTTTATTTGATCTTTGTTGCCCTTGGCCAGTTGTCCCTGCTACATAAACACACACACACACACACACACACACACACACACACACACACACACACACACACACACACACACACACACACACACACACACACACACATGGTGTCATTACAGGAAAGCAAGCTCGTAAACAACCATATCCCTTCATTCTACCATGCTCATGCTGACATGTGTTTTTTAAGAGAACCAACTGCAGACTAATAGGGATCCTTGAAGAAGCTTCAACTGTCACAGTAAACACACGCCCGCGCCACCACAGGTGTGGCTCCAAGCATTATCGCCACGCAGACGATTCCACACGTGCATACTGATCTCAGAGTTAGATGGTAAAAGTAAAATATCCACAAGCCTGCTCTCTTCATCTTCATTCCTCCCTTCCAGCGAAATAGAAAGGACTGTGATATAAATGCCACAACTGACAAAAAGATGCCACTCTATGTAATTAACGCATTAATCTATAGAGAAATAAAAACTTACGCCTTTTTCTTCTTGCAAAACAGAGTCAATGTCATGTGCAGGCACACGCGGGTGAGTATCGTTCCTTGTAATCAGTTCCAGTATTCATGTAGGCATTTGGCATGGGGCATTATGATTGGCCCTCATTATAAAAGGAGGACGGAAGCCTCACACCACACCACACTCATCTCGCCACACGCGGCGCCATGAGAACAGTAAGCACGTCCCTTGCCTTTCGTGTGTGTTAATCCCTTACCTCCATACACACACACGTCCTCCCACAGACAAGTGCTGACCGCAGGATCCCACTTAATTAATCATAACTCCTCCCTCCTCAGCTCAATGTCTTCCTGGTGGTGGCTGTGTTCCTCACGGCGCTGCTGGTGGTGCAAAGCCATGCCCACTTTCTCCCCTGAAGCAGAGCCTTACGCCGCCGCCCCTGGTCCTCAGTTTTCGTATATTCCTGGTGGGTATACCAGGGGTTATCGTCCGTACTACCAATCCCACCACCACCCCACCACCACATCCGACACTACCACCCTTACCGCCACCTCACATCCGTCTACGGCTTTGGGTTCTACAGGTGAATTGCAGCATGGCAGAGATGGCAGTCGGTGAGTCTTCAGGTGGAGTTTAAGCTGTGGAATAATACACCCACAACCACAACCACCATCACCTCACCGCCACCGCCACCGTCACCACTACAGGCAGCGACTAGCAAGTAATGCCTCTTCTGATAGCCAAACTTTTCTTTAGCTTGGATTCATTGTTTTAAAATAAAATGATAAAGTTCTAAAATGTTGAATGCGTTTACGAATGCAACAGGAATGCCTTCAAGTAGTGCTGGGAGGGATAGCAGTTTACCAATTAAGCTCCCTTGGAGTTTACTGTGTTCTCCAGTCAGCATCGTGTTGGGCAGTGTAGTGGGAGGATAACTAGCGGCAAGGGAAGTAGGGAGGGTGAGTGGTGGGCTGTCGATAAAGGAGAGAAGGGAGTGGGAATATATGAGAATAGATGAAAATATACCAGAGGACCTATCAGTCTGTAACGAGGGTATCTGTTTATCTGTTTACTACTACTGTTAACTACGTGTGGAAGAACAGGGTGGATACAGAACAAGGCTCTCTGCCCGAATGGTGGACTGGCGGGGAGAGTTACGCGAGGGAAGAAGAAATGATGAGGATGAGCACTGGGAGGGGAAGTCAATGGTGGGCAGGAGAGTTTGTAAGGAAGGATGGCTATTATCAGTCCTCACAAATTAGGGTTAAAGAAGAAGAAAAAACGCCACAATCCTTATCCTGCCTCCCTGGTATCCTATATCATCAGCAAACATCACCAAAATCAACAAGGAACTCTGGAAAAAAAAAAAAACCTTCGGCTACACGAGTCACAGAAGAGGTTCTCTATGTTGTGCACTTCCAGTTCATCCGATGAACTTGCCGATGCCTCGGGACAGATGGAGGAACAGAGACAACAGAGGCGAGTATCAAGTCACGTGGTGGTGGTACGGAGGAGGGGAAGCGGCGGAGGAAAAGTGAAGGAAGAGAGGAAGAGTACACAACCTCCTTCCTGTATGACACTGGGGAGGAGAGAGAGAGAGAGAGAGAGAGAGAGAGAGAGGAGAGGAGAGAGAGAGAGAGAGAGAGAGAGAGAGAGAGAGAGAGAGAGAGAGAGAGAGAGAGAGAGAGAGAGAGAATTACATAGTGACACACGCACACAAAAAAAAAGTCACAACAGACCTTACGGTCCTCACGAGGTGACCTAACCTTGGACTACTAAGGTGATAGGAGAAGAAAAGGACAGGAAAGCAGAAGGCTTTCTCCCCACCCTCCCACTCCCTCCGGCATAAGCCGTAGAGCAAAACAGGTCGGAAAGAAATACCTTACGGGGTTAGAGAACGATAAAACCCGAAGGAAATTTTATAGGAAAGAAAGAAGGCAAGGAAGTTAATAACTAGCAAACACGAGCGGTTAACCGCAGACTGCAGGCGAAATATTTGTCAAGACGGCGTTTAAAAGTCTTTACGGTGTCGCAGTCTATCACGTCTCGAGGAAGCCCATTCCATTGATTAACTACTCGGTGGAAAAAAAATATTTTTGATTCATGAGAGTTAAACGATTTCACAACAATTTTGCAACCGTTTCCTCGTGCGTAATTCAAAGAGTCTGTCGTGAAAATATTTACAGTAGTCCATGTTATCAATGCCTTTAATGATTTTAAACACCTGTATTAAGTCGCCTCTTAGTCTCCTTTGTGTTAATAAGAATAGATTTAATGCTTTAAGACGCTCTTCGTATGATTTCTCTCTTTTGTTTTGTATAATTTTTGTTCCTCTACACTGAACTCCTTCTAATATATCAATGTCTTTCTGATAATAGGGACACCATGCTTGAACGCAATATTCCAAAAGGGGACGGACTAAAGAGTTATACATTGAGGATTGTGTCCTTGGATTTTATTTTATAAGATCTGCGAATGAGCCAATTATTTTTTTTTCTCTTTCTTTATTACTTCTGAGCACTGTTAGCTAGGTTTTAGGCTACTCGATATTGTTACTCCTAAATCAATTTCGCTGTCAACCACTTTTAAGATGTGTAACATTTAAAATATACTTTGCTTTCTCGTTTCTGTACCCAATGTGAAGCACTTTTTACTTATCTGCATTAAAGAGTGAGAGAGAGAGAGAGAGAGAGAGAGAGAGAGAGAGAAGAGAGAGAGAGAGAGAGAGAGAGGAGAGAGAGAGGAGAGAGAGAGAGAGAGAGAGAGAGGAGAGAGGATTCAGAATCAGTATTTCTTAGAAATTGTACGCTTTGGTCTGGACCTCATATTTGGAGTTTTCTGTCAGTAAAAATAAAGGACCTTTATTGATTTTAAAGGAAATCGATAAAAAACATCTTTTTGCGTTTCAGAATAATCAAAGTTTATAAACACTTAAAGATTACTGATATATAAGAGTAATTCACTTACACATTTTGTTCTATCTTTTATATCAGTATTTTCTAGTGCAATGAATTATTATATTACCGTCATCAAACTATTGTTATAATTATTATTGTAATCATTATTACTTATTGTTATTATTATTTGTTATTATTACTATCAACAATCTGTGCCATCAAGTTATCATTATTCCCTATTATTGTTATCAGAATATGGTTGTTATTGCTATTATTATTGTGTCTACTATCGCTGTTGTTAATTACTGTTATTTTCTCATTTCTGGGTTACCTTCACACTGTAACCTTAAAAATAAGTAAATAAAAAAAAATGTCGGGAAGCTTCGCCTTGACAGACTGACCCAAAGTCATGTGTGTACATATATACTGTAATTAATTACGATATTTTGTAATATAATGACAATAAACATTTACTTACTTACTTACTTACTTACACACACACACACACACACACACACACACACACACACACACACACACACACACACACACAGTACTAAGAGGGTGATTCACGTGACATAAAAATCCCTCACATCTTGCACACCTCATTCCTCCCCGGGACACATTGTGACTGCTGCTGCTGCTGCTGCTGCTGCTGCGGGTGGGTGCATGAGGGAGCGTAAACGTGTCTTCGGGTTGATGTCCCTTAAAGCCATTCTCACCTTGGCCGTGAATGTTGCTGCGTCAGAGGCCTGCCTGGTGCAGCTCGGGGCCTAACGCTGCTTATAAAGGACTAAAGACTCTTCCCCTCGCTGGCATATCCTTCACTACTGTCTCCCAGCCGTCCGCTTCCTGCCTTCCCTCCACATCCTGAGAAGGCATTTTTCGTCTCCATACAGAAACTGTTGGTCATTCTTGCTACTTTTTTTTCAGAATTTGAGATGAGAAATTCCCTTTTTTTTTACCACACTAAAAGCACAAATGTTTACACCGAATATTTTGTGTAAGCCTTTTGACTGTACTCTTTGGAGACTGTCAACTCGTACAGTGGGCTCATTTTTTAATCTTTTTGTTGCCCTTCCCTAGAAAAAAAAAAAAATCTAAACGATTCATTAAGGTAGTGATGAAAATACATCTGAGGGAAGTCCGGAAATGGGTGAAAAACAATTACTTGGGGAATTTGTTGATGAGGGTGAAGGAAATATTGTCCTCCAGTGGGTAGAGTTTCACACCACAAGTCCCGGCGTGAAGGGGCGACCATGTAGCGTCAGATTCACTTCGTTCACTTCAGTAATGACCTTCAGTGTTGGGAAGCAGATTGGATTCCAGTTTTGAGGTTTCTTTTTTCATAATTCATACTTGTTTTCTTGTGTTATAATAAGAAAAGGCAATGACGAGAGAGAGAGAGAGAGAGAGAGAGAGAGAGAGAGAGAGAGAGAGAGAGAGAGAGAGAGAGAGAGAGAGAGAGAGAGAGAGAGAGAGAGAGAGAGAGAGAGAGAGAGAGAGAGAGAGAGAGAGAGAGAGAGAGAGAGAGAGAGAGAGAGAGAGAGAGAGAGAGAGAGAGAGAGAGAGAGAGAGAGAGAGAGAGAGAGAGAGAGAGAGAGAGAGAGAGAGAGAGAGAGAGAGAGAGAGAGAGAGAGAGAGAGAGAGAGAGAGAGAGAGAGAGAGAGAGAGAGAGAGAGAGAGAGAGAGAGAGAGAGAGAGAGAGAGAGAGAGAGAGAACTATTTGAAATAATCATATCAAGTAAGCGATTTCTACCAACATGATGCAACCCTCTCTCTCTCTCTCTCCTCTCTCTCTCCTCTCTCTCTCTCTCTCTCCTCTCTCTCCTCTGCAAAACGGTATTGCCAGTGAGAAAATGTCAATATTCAATAAAAAAAAATAAGATACACACACACACACACACACACACACACACACACACACACACAGCTGATCACTAACGCGGTCATATACCGATATGCATTATTTTTCAAAGGAAAATATGTATAATGCTTAAATTTGACCTCGTTTGTCTACCTCTCATTCGTGATAGCATATTAGCAGATTGTGATATGATATATAAAAAAAATAAATAAATAAAAAGAACGAAGATCCATCTCTCTTGTTAGGTTTCCATTTATGACTATAATGTAGAAATGAGATATGAAGATATAAAATAAAAAAAAATAAATAAAAAAAAAATCGACCGGTGTACCAAAAAGAGGAAAGGGAAGGGAGAGGTGGAGGGACAGAGTGGTAAGCTGCCTACATGCACGCGCCGTCCAGCAGTGGTTGCCAGATGACGGAGTAGGCAAAGGGTGCAACAGTAGTTTGTAATTCACACTGAGACATGTCCTTGAACAACAGCTGCGTATAAACAAGACACGTAAAAAAAAAAAAAAATCAAATTATATCTAGATATACCGAAAGGGATTTTTTTTAAATTCCTATCTCTGAGTTTCCTGGTTGAAGTATACGGAATAAAATAGACGTCGATATGAAGGATGCACCGAAGAAGGCGCTGCATAAGTCGTCAAATGGATGTCAATGTGAGGCTGCCTCTATTCCCACATGTCGCAACACCAACGGCCTTACAAGGCCAAGGCAGCGGGGCTGTGGAAGAGCTTCACTGAGGCCACGCCTGACGTGACACAGATGTCTAATCATAGAGCAAAAGGGGCCGCCAATACCTGGAGGGCTTCACTCCCTACACCACTCCTGCCCATATTTATGAACTTTTATTTCACATTTCATATGTATTTCATACATATTATGTATTTGTATAAGTAATTATAGCTATTTATTCAATAACTTTTAAAATGGTTGTGTGCAACAATGCATAAATTTATTATTAATCACTTGTAAATATCTGTATTTTATATTCAAATAAAAAAAAAAAAGGTTCGCCATTATAAGGAAAGAGGTGGAGAAGGTCCAGGCGTGGCTGAAGAACATGCCGTCGGTAACCACGATGAAGGGCTTATGGTGAAGCTGCAGACCACAGCTTCAGTGGACTGCAACAGGAGAGCGTGGACAGGAATCACGTGACGTTATGAGGGCGCCGAGGCGAGCTTCATAGCACACACGTGGCTGCACGTCTTGACCACCAAACCAGCATATTCTTCACCAGTCCTCTTCGGAAAGGGTCTGTTTCCCCCAGTGTTATGTGATTATGTGATAAGACGAGACACTTGACACTTCCATAAGACACAGTAATGAGTACAAAGCAGGTACTAAAGTCAGTGGTATTGTGGAGGGTGGGTGGTGGTAAGAGGCCTGGCCGCTCCCTCCTCCGTGATCTGCCGCTGACTGACTTCGGGTGTGCCATCACACCACGGCCCACGGCAGGACAACACAGATTCCCTGCAGCATAACTTCACAACAACTCAGCTAGGCGTGGATTTGACGTATTTGTTTTCAAAGGAAGTTACTCTCAGTGGATATCCGGCATTACTGATAAAACAAAAGACTAGTGAGACAATAATACAACAATCATTTTGCTAACTCGGAAACAATAACAAGTAGAGGCACCACCACTACCACCACCACCACCACCACCACCACCACGCGCATCCCTCGGTGCCCACAAGCAGGAATCTTCCCACACATGAGACCAAATGTCCCTTGACAAAGCTGTAAGTATAGCTCGCTTTAACTTATGGTTACTTTCATTTATATGCGTAACTCAGTAATACGTAAGAAATGTACTAACAACCAAATGATCCACGAGTTAAAAATGGTTAAAAATGTAAATGTCAGAAAACTGGGGCCAGCACATTATCACCCCCCAAGGAGGAAACAGGCGGCCGGAGACAAGACTGTGGCTACGGCAGGTTGCAAGAGTTTGTGATACACCTCTTCTTCATTCACTATTACACTCTGACATGCACAGTGCTGACGAGACACATCTCATGTCGCCTCCCCGCCAACACTTGCAAAATTATCAATGCCAGTCCTGTGTACACTTCCCTTCCCAAACCATACAGGGTTTCCTAACATATCCAAGAAAAGTAAAACTCCGTCTACAGTCATAACCATGTCGAAAAATATATGAAAGAATTACTAACAATCTGGAACCTCCTTCCGCAGCCTTAAAGGGAAACAGATGGCAGTCTGGTAGTCTCTTCATTAGGTCAAATGTGTTTTCTGTCAGAGATGGAAGAACAAAGCACAGGTAAAGTTTAAACAAGTATGAATACTTAACAACAAAAACTCAAAGCGCACGTACCTTAACTAACAGCCAGACGAGAACCTGAAAATGGAAAGGAAGCATTGCATTAAGAGATAGAAACAAAATGAAAGAATATAAATAACAACAATTAAATTAATATAATCAACACACGACAAAAACACTTCCTGCACGGCATCAATTATGTGGAGAGAGAGAGAGAGAGAGAGAGAGAGAGAGAGAGAGAGAGAGAGAGAGAGAGAGAGAGAGAGAGAGAGAGAGAGAGAGAGAGAGAGAGAGAGAGAGAGAGAGAGAGAGAGAGAGAGAGAGAGAGAGAGAGAGAGAGAGAAATTCACAAAAAAAGACAAAATATATATATATATATATATATATATATATATATATATATATATATATATATATATATATATATATATATATATATATATATATATATATATATATATATATATATATATATATATATATATATATATATATATATATATATATATATATATATATATACATATATATATATATATATATATATATATATATATATATATATATATATATATATATATATATATATATATATATATATATATATATACATACATATATATATATATATATATATATATATATATATATATATATATATATATATATATATATATATATATATATATATATATATATATATATATACGAGTATATATATATATACTGCCAATATTAAAAAGTGATCACCCGCAAACAACTATCATACCTCTACTTGTACAATACCTCACACTTCACCCACCAGGTCTGCTTCCCCTCTCTGTCTTACTTCACCCAAAGAGGCCTGACAGAGACACAACCGGCAGTGACCCGCTCTGAGTGAAGCCAAGCCAGTGAGAGGCCGCCACACTAGGAGGGTGATTGTGAGCAGAAAAGTATGGACTAGTCTTGTCTTAGAGATGTCAACTGATTTCACCTGCACATCACTGACCTCATAGCGAGAGAAAAGCAAAATATCTGATGAATATATCACACTGCATATACAATTAGCTCTTAAGCCCCTTTCACACGACGCCACCGGTGACCGCCATTAGTAACCTCTCATAGTTTGCAATGGAGACTTTCATATGAGGCCACCGGGGTTGCTAGGGCAGGTAACCGCCACCGACAGTAACGAGTCCTCACAACCAATGGCGACCACTCGCGGTGGCCGCCACTCACTGTTAGACCTTGTTTCAGAAGGGAGTTTTTACACAAAGACACAGAGTGACGCCACGGTCGTCCATAATACATTACTTTTCAGTGTTAAACCTGATTTTTAAAGGACCATGTGTTCGCGAATGAAGGGGAAAACCACAAGTGGAAGATAGTGGAAGAGAGGGTGAACAACATGGCGTCCTGCTGCCAGGTCTATTAGTGTGACATTGTGATTAACAATTATACAAGGGAGCTGCAAGCGTTGTTAGTGTTCTGTTCAGTGGCGGAAGAGGCCGCTTGCTGCAGTAGTGTTCTGTTCAGTGGTGGAAGGGGCCATCTGTTGAAAAAAAAAAAAAAAAAAAAGAAAAACAATATCAATGGAAGTAGCTCCAGCTCGCATAACAAAACAAAGAACTGCAAATTTATGCTCACACTGTTCTGAAAAACTGTTTTAATGTAAGTTTTTTTTTTTTTCCCAGAAGTTAGTTCCAAAATGACTGACACAGAGACTTTAACAAATAATATTTTTTTTTTGTAGTGTATGTGTGAGATCTACTTTGACGTCAGGTATCACCATGCAGGAGGACAACACACACGTGGTCTGCACAGCGACAAAGCCTGCAAAAGTCGCCAAACGTAAGGAAAGTTGATTTAGTTCGGTGGACCGTAAAGATGTTGTATATATATAAATATACGTCTTTCATGTATGCTACTTACCTTAATTTGTTTTGTTATAAAACCGAGTTTTTTTCTATTTAATTTGAACGGAAATTGTGATTCATGGGTGGGCTGGTTTCACTGCTGGTGGCACCTCACCTCCTCACAAAAGGGGCACCACGGCCCGCAGGGCTTCAGTTCCTCCACAGCAGCGCGGGGTGACAAGCCGCCGTCGTCATTATTGAACCTCCTACATTCCACCACTTCTGTCTACCGGATTGGTTCGTTCGCTCAGCACTCCACACACAGCTCGTCACTCCACAAGGCGGCATAATGCAGCCAGTGGGTATCTTGAGTTTGCTTTACGTGTCTCATCCGCGTACAATTTTGACGCACCATATTCTCACCCAGACAAGTGGTGACCTCAGTCCTCATAACCTTTCCCTCCTCAGCTGACCCTCCTGCTGGTGGTGGCCGTGGCCCTCTCAGCGATGGTGGTGGTGCAGGCCATGCCTCTCCCTGACGCAGAACCTGAGCCGGATCCCTTCTTGTTTGATTCTGTCAACCCCTTCTACCCCTATCACCACAACTTCTACCAAAATTACTACTTCCCAGGCAACCACCTCTACCACCCGTACTACCACCATTACCACCATTTCTCTCCGACCTACCTCGACGTACTACATCCCTTTTAGGCGCGGAAAGAGTAAGTCTGTAACACCTTCAGTAATCTTGACTTCAAACCAGGGCACCACCACTCCACCACTGCAACCACCACCACCACCACCACCACCACCACCTAGGCCACAGCTCCATGGTCGCGCATCTCGACAACAAAGAAGTCATATGTTATTTATAATGTTATTAGTGTAATGTTTAAAAAATAAGGAAAAGACGTTTTCCCAAATAAACAATAAGCCATCAGAGTTTCATGAATGTCAGTGGGTGGCGTCTAAGCAATGGTGTTTACCTTCATGTAGTTCAACCGTCATCCATTGCTAGCAAAAGGCTGCTCAGGTAAACAAGGGAAAGTTCTTCAGGGAGGAGGTGACAACACGACCAAGAGCAAGTCAGACTGAAGGAAAGGGAAAGCAGGCAAAGGGCTGAGCACGGTGGTCCAGAAGATCCCATATAGATGCAGTACAGAAGCACAACGTCAGCACATCAGCTGACAAGTATGGAGACTAAAATTGCTCATGACTCTTGACCTAAAAACAAAATAATTGAATAATAAAACATCACCCTTCACTAACGTAATACTCAAGTACTTCCTTAAAGATAACTTTTGCTTCCATCACCAGAGATAATGCGCTTGATAAAAAAAAAAAAAAAAAAGATTAAAAAATCAATGTTATATATAACGGTATGAAGGGATATATGACCTTCAGGAAAAAAATTTTTTGATAAAAAGCAGACCATAATGATAAAAACAAAATAGTGTTATATGTTCATTAGTTTTAATACATTGAGAACTCACTCCACCAAACTGAAGAAGAACAGCATATTCTCTGTTCATCGCACGCTTCACAACGTCCACCACTGAATGCATTCTGTACACTTGACCTTCAACACTCCGTCCTTCACATCGCCTCACACACCCCTAAACATCTTAGACTTTCCCCTCTTCCTCCCTCTCCAACACATTGCCATTTCCAGAGTTATTCAGTAAACTTAAGGGAATGGACGAGTCCTTCTGTTTGTGCGTCGTCAAACTTGTAACATCTGTACCTCGTGTGGGGCCACCGGTAGGTGAAGGTTGTCACCATCCTGAAAGATCGCCTAGACATCCCAGCAGAGAACCTTGAGCGAGATCACCGGATGGGCAAGATTACCAGATGACCAGGAACGTCATCGCTGAGTGCCCACGGCTCCCTGAGAGCGAACATTCAAGGTGGCAAACCAGTACACCAGCGAAGACTTGCAGGGAAAACTGGCTTTCTTCAATTAGCGCACGCTTGCAGTGAGGGATGTCACCAGGCGTGGGGAAACGAGGGAAGCGTGCCAGGCGGGGTGGAGAAGGCGTCTACCACATCCCGTTCACCCCGCACATTATCCAATGTTCCTTCCACGCACCCCTTCTGCACCACACCCTGTTGCCAAGACGACCACTACTACTGCCACCAGCAGTCCATCCACATCAGCTGCGGCCTCCAGCTGCATGACGTGGGTGTCCTGGTTATTTTAATTAATATGTGTATTTCCATAAGTGTACGCATATCTATAAACATGCAATAACAACAACAACAACAACAACAACAACAACAACAACAACAACAACAACGACAATAACAACAACAACAACAACAATAATGTTGATAATAACAACAATAATGTTGATAATAATAATAATAATAATAATAATAATAATAATAATAATAATAATAATAATAATAATAACAACAACAATAATAATAAACAATTTCTCAAGATTACGGACGTGAGACTTAAAATATGTATATTAATACAAAGGGGTTCTTAGTATGTCACAGACCAAAGGGGGAGGGAGGATAGAGTTACAGTGACAAATAGAATCTGAAGTCAGAGTACAATCGATTATAATTTCTGATGGAGGTCAGAAGTGGGTGGTCAAGGAAGCCATGGCAAGGCAACGCTTCATCACTGACGCTAGTACTGCATTTAAATGAGCTACACAATTTATTCTTATCATAATGGAATCATAGAGGCTAATACATATATACATACATACGCAGACACATACACATACAAACACACACAGCCAAGAGCGTCACAACGCACCCGTCTGATGCCCCCTGGATGATGCCTCGCATTAAAAGACTCATGCGTCAGCGGACCTGGGCGTTCCACTCCTGCTCGGACCTATACAGGAAACTAAGAAACAGAGTAATCAGGGAGATTAAGACTGCAAAGGCAAGCTATTACCCAGACAAGATACACCACCTCAAGCTGACCAACTACAGACAGTGGTACCCTAAGATCAAAGCTTTGTGTGGCCTACAAAAGCACACTTCATGTCTTCCTTGCACCTCACATCTTCCTGCTAATCTCGCAGCTCAGGAGATGAACGATCACTTTGCTGCTATCTGTCAAACCTTTCCTCCCCTCCACACCACTCCGCTTCCTGCCTATCTTCCCGCTCCCTCCCATCCTACCAGTGTCCAGGCGGTGGATGTTTTTAAGAGAATACTCAAATTCAAACCAAGATCCACCACATCCACTGACCTTCCTATAAAAATTTACAAGGAATTTGCTGTAGAGCTAGCAACACCGCTATGCTCCATAATAAACGCCTCACTCTCCCAACACTCTTGCCCCGCTGACTGGAAGACATCTTACGTCACCCCCATCCCCAAAACTTCCAGTCCACAGTCATTCAATGACCTCAGGCCAGTCTCTATCACCCCCATCCCTAGCCTTATTTGTGAAGATTTTGTATATGACTGGGCCTACACCAAAATTTGTAATACCGTGGATATCAGACAATTTGGAAATATTAAAGCCACCTCCATCTCCCATTACCTGACCAGCTTCCTTGAATTCATCCACAGCCACCTGGACAAGCGAAACACCTCTCTAGCTGTTGCTTTTGTGGACTTCAAAATAGCCTTTGATCTTGTTGATCACACTGTTGTCATCAGCAAGGCAGTAAGTCTGGGTCTCCCTCCTAACCTGATAGCGTGGCTAGCCGACTTCCTCACAGGGAGGCGTCAGGCCGTTCGCTATCAGGGCTCTGTCTCTAATTTCCAACAGCTGACATGTGGGGTCCTCCAGGGGACCAAGATGGGTCCTCTATGCTTCCTCCTCCTCATTAACGACGCCCTCACTGACACCCCCCATCGCTGGAAGTATGTGGACGACTGCACCGTGGGCGTCCCAGTTTCCACCAAGAACCTGGACTACTCGCCACTGCAAGCAATTCTGGAGCGACTGCAGACGTGGATGGAGGAGAGCAGGATGACCATCAACCACAGCAAAACTGTGGTGATGCATTTCTGTACCTCCTCTGTACCAGTGCCACCTCCCCAGCTCACAGTGGGCCCTCACACGACCAGTTGACCTGGAAGTAGCATGTCGCCAGCACTGTAAGATCCGCTACCTACAGGCTGTACATGCTGCGCAGACTCAGGTCGCTGGGGACGCCGACAGATGAGTTAAGGAGGGTGTACCTCACCTTCATCCTCTCCAAACTCATGTACGCCTCCCCAGCGTGGTCCTCCTCCCTCACACACACTCAACAGCTACAGCTAGAGAGTGTGCAGAAAAGGGCGTGCAGGGTCATCCTTGGCCCTGCCTACACCACCTACGAAGAAGCCCTGACCACCCTGAGTCTCTCCACACTATCCACCAGGCACCGAGAGGCTCTGGAGAAGTTTGGAAGGGGACTACTGCATCATCCACGTCTCAGAAACATGCTGCCGCCTGACGCGCCTCGCCTGGTCCGTGCCACCAGACACCACAACAAGATAACGCCCCTAAAGGCGCCGCGCACGGACCGGTACAGACTCAGTGCGCTTCCCACCATGGTGCGAGCCATCAATCAATAGTATTTCCCTCCTAGATTAGACTTACCTTTAGGATTAATGTTAAGTTTTTCCCCATCCCCTATGTACATTTTCAGTTTGTTAACTGCCCAAATAATAAACCGTTTATTATTACTATTACTATTATTTACACACAGACACACACACACACACACACACACACACACACACACACACACACACACACACACACACACACACACACATATATATATATATATATATATATATATATATATATATATATATATATATATATATATATATATATATATATATATATATATATATATATATATATATATATATATATATATATATATATATATATATATATATATATATATATATATATATATATATATATATATATATATATATATATATATATATATATATATATATATATATATATATACTCGTATATATATATATACACTTAGCCGGTGTCCCTCCTGCATATATATATATATATATATATATATATATATATATATATATATATATATATATATATATATATATATATATATATATATACATATATATATATATATATATATATATATATATATATATATATATATATATATATATATATATATATATATATATATATATATATATATATATATATATATATATATATATATATATATATATATATATATATATATATATATATATATATATATACCCCTGCCACATCAGCTGCTGCGCCTAAGACTATGCCGTGGGAAGACTGGCAATCTATATATATATATATATATATATATATATATATATATATATATATATATATATATATATATATATATACTCGTATATATATATATATATATATATATATATATATATATATATATATATATATATATATATATATATATATATATATATATATATATATATATATATATATATATATACCCCTGCCACATCAGCTGCTGCGCCTAAGACTATGCCGTGGGAAGACTGGCAATCTTATTATGTGTATTTCCATACGTTTAAGTATAGAGGAAAGACACATATTGATAAAAGTTGAAGACAAAGCTATTCTAATTCACTATTACGATGACAATAAGGTGACAAAGTAAAAAAAAAAAAAAAAATTTGTTCAAGAGACGCACCGTCACCACGACCATCATTACCACTTGAGGGGACTGAAAGGGATCACAAGGGATTATATCTCTACCGGCCACAGGATTATATCTCTACCGCCTTCAGATGAGATGGTGGGGTGGCAGGTACATTATTGCCACACCAATCTGTCAATAAACTGCATTGCTTGAAATAAAGGTTTTGCGTTTTGCTTCCTGGTTATTACTTTTTTTCAATGTATAGTGTCAGGCTGAAAGAACATATTATGAAACAACATAATATTCACAGCGAATTCAAGCAAGAAAGTGACGGCAGGCAGGGCAGGGCAAGGCAGGGATGTTCAAGGTCACAGTGTGAATTCTTATTTATTCAATTTCTTTTGTTAAATTGCTTTCGGTGTATGTAAGTGTGTGTGTGTGTGTGTGTGTGTGTGTGTGTGTGTGTGTGTGTGTGTGTGTGTGTGTGTGTGTGTGTGTGTGTGTGTGTGAGAGAGAGAGAGAGAGAGAGAGAGAGAGAGAGAGAGAGAGAGAGAGAGAGAGAGAGAGAGAGAGAGAGAGAGAAGGGGGGGTGGGGGAATTTCAACAGTGCTTACGAGATGTACCACACGACATCTTCCTATCCACACCTGCATAACTCGACCTGCCATCAATGTCAGGGTGGTAACTCATCGCCAGGAACTTAATTATGGAATTAAGTCTCCTCTGTCAGAAAAAAAAAAAAAGTATTATAAAATCTCCGTAATAGTTACTCATGCATCGCTTGTCAGTTCCTCACGACACTCTTCTCCAATGTGTTTACTGAAGGAGATTATCGCTCTGCACATGTTAGCACACTGGCCGTCCCAACCCTCATGTGCCTTACCAATTACTTCCTAAATGTGCGGTGTCTTTCCCGACTTGCGCAGTGCTCGCGTCTGCTTCCTGCCCACATGCCAACGCGTTCCACATATGTATTCATTCCCCCTTCCTCCTCCAAGGGTTTGGAATTGTAAATGACAAGACTGATGTGGAAATCCTCAGAGCCAGGCGTTGCAACACACACACACACACACACACACACACACACACACACACACACACACACACACACACACACACACACAAATGATTGATTGACTGATTTAATTTATTGCGCCTTAGAATCGCGGTCATATAGCGCCGTCACACACACACACACACACACACACACACACACACACACACACACACACACACACACACACGGCAGTAGGCACCTGCCGAAACGATAATTACTCCTAGTGAGGTCTAAAGCAGTGGATCAGTGGGTGATGTGAATTTATCATTACACCCAGCTGTGACCTAACTTAACGTTTCCCTTTGTGTCTTACAACACAAGGGGGCAGTCCTACACGAGCCTCGAAGTTTCCATCTGGGGAGGGGATCACACATGTCTCCAGGTCGGACTGCTCTTTTGATAACGACCCTAAGTGTCTTGACGCCCACCCTCCCTCAACTTTTTCTTCATTAACTTCTGCAATATTCGCGGTCTAAGATCTAATTTTCAATCTGTAGAACACCACCTCTCTTCTAAACCTCATATTCTTTTCCTCACTGAAATTCAGTCTAAGGCAACTGACAGTAGCCCCTTTTCTGTTCCCTCCTACTTTCTCTATCCTCATTTTCAATCCAAACCTGCTCTCGTGCCCACGGTGTTGAATCTTCCGAGTTTTCCCACCATCTGGCTACGACTACAGACTCGCTGTCAAAACTAAATTTATCTGTGCTGTATACCTCTCACCTAACTCCTCTGACTATGAAAAATTCTTTGATTACTTAACTTCCAAAGTGGAGCACATTCTGACTCTCTTCCCTTTTGTAGAGATCTCCATTCTTGGTGACTTCAATGTTCACCACCAACTTTGGCTTTCCTCTCCCTTTACTGATCATCCTGGTGAACAAGCCTTCAACTTTGCTATCTTACACGACCTAGAGCAATTAGTGCAACACCCTACTCGTATTCCTGACCGTCTTAGTGATACGCCCAACATTCTTGACCATTTCCTGACTTCTAATCCTACTTAGGCTGTCACCCTCTCTTCTCCGTTGAGCTCCTCCGATCACACTCTCATATCTGCATCTTGTCCTATCGCTCCAATTCCTCCTCAGGATCCCCCTAAGCGAAGGTACATCTGGCGTTTTGCCTCTGCTAGTTTGGGGGACCTGAGGAGGTATTTTGCTGATTTCCCTCAGAATGACTACTGCTTCCTTGTCAGAGACCCGTCTTTGTGTGCTGAGCGCATAACAGAGGTGATAGTGTCTGGCATGGAGGCGTACATTCCTCACTCTTTTTCTCGACCTGAGCATTTCAAACCTTGGTTTAACACACCCTGTTCTCGTGCTATACATGATAGAGAGGTGGCCCACAAAAGGTACTTAAACCTTCCATCACCAGAATCTCATGCACTTTACATTTCTGCCTGGAACCATGCTAAGTCTGTTCTCCAACTAGCCAAAAATTCCTTCATTAATAGAAAGTGTCAAAATCTTTCAAGATCTAACTCCCCTCGTGACTTCTGGCATCTAACCAAAAATATCTCCAATAACTTTGCTTCTTCTTTCCTGTCTTTATTTCCACCACATGGTACCACTTCTATCACATCTATCTCTAAAGCTGAACTCTTCGCTCAAACCTTTGCTAAAAATTCTACCTTGGAAGATTCAGGGCTGGTTCCTCCCTCTCCTCCACCCTCTGACTACTTCATGCTACCTATTAAAATTCTTCAAAATGATGTTTTCCATGCCCTCGCTGGCCTAAACCCTCGGAAGGCTTATGGACCTGATGGGGTCCCCCCTATTGTTCTCCGAAACTGTGCCTCCGTGCTTGCACTTTCCCTAATCAAACTCTTTCAACCCTCTCTGTCAACATCTACCTTTCCTTCTTGCTGGAAGTTTGCCTATATTCAGCCTGTTTCTAAAAAGGGTGACCGTTCTAATCCCTCAATCTATCGTCCTATTGTTTAATTTCCTGCCTATCTAAAGTTTTTGAATCTATCCTCAACAGGAAGATTCTTAAACATCTATCACTTCACAACCTTCTATCTGATCGCCAGTATGGGTCCTGTCAAGGCTGCTCTACTGGTAATCTTCTGGCTTTCCTTACTAAGTCCCGGTCATCCTCTTTTAGAGATTTTGGGGAAACTTTTGCTGTTGCTTTGGATATATCAAAAGCTTCTGACAGAGTCTCACACAAACTTTTGATTTCCATACTACCCTCCTACGGCTTCTATCATTCTCTCTAACTTCATCTCAAGTTTCCTTTCTGACCGTTCTATTGGTGCTGTGGAAGACGGTCACTGTTCTTCTCCTAAATCTATTAACAGTGGTGTTCCTCAGGGTTCTGTCCTGTCACCCACTCTCTTCCTATTATTCATCAATGACCTTTTAAACTAAACTTCTTGTCCTATTCACTCCTATGCTAATGATACCATCCTGCACTTTTCCAACAATTCAGGAAGTAAACATTTCACGCAGAGAAGCTACAGAACGCCTGACTTCTGATCATTCTAAATTTCTGACTGGGGCAGAGCAAACTTGGTATTGTTCAATGCTTTAAAAACTCAATTCCTCCATCTATCAACTCGACACAACCTTCCAGACATCTATCCCCTCTTCTTCAATGACACTCAACTGTCCCCCTCTTCTACAGTGAACATCCTCGGTCTGTCCTTTTCTTATAATCTGAACTGGAAACTTCACATATCATCTCTAGCTAAAACAGCTTCTTTGAATTTAGATGTTCTGAGACGTCTCTGCCATTTTTTCTTACCTACCCCCCAGCTGCTAACTTTGTACAAGGGTCTTATCCGTCTATGTATGGAGTATGCTTCACATGTCTGGGGGCGTCCACTAATATTGCTCTTCTAGACAGGGTGGATTCAAAAGCTTTTCGTCTCATCAACTCCTCTCCTCTAACTGACTGTCTTCAGCATCTCTCTCTTCGCTGCATTGTTGCATCTCTAGCTGTCTTCTACCGTTATTTTCATGCTAACTGCTCTTCTGATCTTGCTAACTGCATGGCTCTCCTCCTCCCGCGGCCTCGCTGCACAAGACTTTCTTCTTTTCTCTCACCCCTATTCTGTCCACCTCTCTAATGCAAGAGTTAACCAGTATTCTCAGTCATTCATTCCTTTCTCTGGTAAACTCTGGAAATCCCTGCCTGCTTCTGTATTTCCACTTCTTATGACTTCAATTCCTTCAAGAGGAAGGTTTCAAGGCACTTATCTTTCAATTTCTGACTACCGCTTTGAACCCTTTTATGGGACTGGCATCTCAGTGTTTATATATATATATTTTTTATTTAATTTTTGTTGCCCTTGGCCAGTGTCCCTGCTACATAAACACACACACACACACACACATACACACACACACACACACACACACACACACACACACACGGTCTCATTACAGGAAAGCATGCTCGTAAACAACCATATCCCTTCATTCTACCATGCTCATGCTGACATGTGTGTTTTAAGAGAACCAACTGCAGACTAATAGGGATCCTTGAAGAAGCTTCAACTGTCACAGTAAACACACGCCCGCGCCACCACAGGTGTGGCTCCAAGCATTATCGCCACGCAGACGATTCCACACGTGCATACTGATCTCAGAGTTAGATGGTAAAAGTAAAATATCCACAAGCCTGCTCTCTTCATCTTCGTTCCTCCCTTCCAGCGAAATAGAAAGGACTGTGATATAAATGCCACAACTGACAAAAAGATGCCACTCTATGTAATTAACGCATTAATCTATAGAGAAATAAAAACTTACGCCTTTTTCTTCTTGCAAAACAGTCAATGTCATGTGCAGGCACACGCGGGTGAGTATCGTTCCTTGTAATCAGTTCCAGTATTCATGTAGGCACCTGGCATGGGGCATTATGACTGGCCTCATTATAAAAGGAGGACGGAGCTTCACACCACACCACACTCATCTCGCCACACGCGGCGCCATGAGAACAGTAAGCACGTCCCTTGCCTTTCGTGTGTGTTAATCCCTTACCTCCATACACACACACGTCCTCCCACAGACAAGTGCTGACCGCAGGATCCCACTTAATTAATCATAACTCCTCCCTCCTCAGCTCAATGTCTTCCTGGTGGTGGCTGTGTTCCTCACGGCGCTGCTGGTGGTGCAAGCCATGCCCACTTTCTCCCCTGAAGCAGAGCCTTACGCCGCCGCCCCTGGTCCTCAGTTTTCGTATATTCCTGGTGGGTATACCAGGGGTTATCGTCCGTACTACCAATCCCACCACCCCCACCACCACATCCGACACTACCACCCTTACCGCCACCTCACATCCGTCTACGGCTTTGGGTTCTACAGGTGAATTGCAGCATGGCAGAGATGGCAGTCGGTGAGTCTTCAGGTGGAGTTAAGCTGTGGAATAATACACCACAACCACCATCACCATCACCTCACCGCCACCGCCACCGCCACCGTCACCACTACAGGCAGCGACTAGCAAGTAACGCCTCTTCTGATAGCCAAACACAACACATTTTTAAACTTTTCTTTAGCTTGGATTCATTGTTTTAAAATAAAGTGATAAAGTTCCAAAATGTTGAATGCGTTTACGAATGCAACGGGAATGCCTTCAAGTAGTGCTGGGAGGGATAGCAGTTTACCAATTAAGCTTCCTTGGAGTTTACTGTGTTCTCCAGTCAGCATCGTGTTGGGCAGTGTAGTGGGAGGATAACTAGCGGCAAGGGAAGTAGGGAGGGTGAGTGGTGGGCTGTCGATAAAGGAGAGAAGGGAGTGGGAATATATGAGAATAGATGAAAATATACCAGAGGACCTATCAGTCTGTAACGAGGGTATCTGTTTATCTGTTTACTACTACTGTTAACTACGTGTGGAAGAACAGGGTGGATACAGAACAAGGCTCTCTGCCCGAATGGTGGACTGGCGGGGAGAGTTACGTGAGGGAAGAGGAAATGATGAGGATGAGCACTGGGAGGGGAAGTCATGGTGGGCAGGAGAGTTTGTAAGGAAGGATGGCTATTATCAGTCCTCACAAATTAGGGTTAAAGAAGAAGAAAAAACGCCACAATTCCTTTACTGCCTCCCTGGTATATTATAAAGTAAGTGAAACAAGTATGATCGACAAAAAGGAGCTCCAGAAAAACCTCCGGCGACACGAGACACACAAAAGGTCCTCTATGTTGTGCATTTCCAGTTCATCCGAGGCCTGACTTCATTACTTCATATTTTCTAAAGTTTAAATGGCGCAGAGTTAACTTAAGTGTTGTTCAAAGCCTGAAAAATTCCTCCATATATAAACTCGACACAACCTTCTCGTATGGAAAACAACTATCCCCTCTTCTTAAATGACAGTTAACTCTTCCTCTCTTTAACACTGAATATCCTCGGTCTGTCCTATACTAATAATCTAAACTGGAAACTTCACATCCATAAAATTAGGCGTTATGAGTCATCTCCGAAAGTTTCTCAGCTGCTAACTGTGTACAGAGGCTATATCCGTTCATGTAAGGAATACACTTCACATGTATGGGTGTCCTACTCACACTGCTCTTCTAGATATGGTGGAATCAAAAGCAGTTCGTCGTATCAACTCCCCTCTCTCTCTTATCCCCGCAATGCTGGATCTCTTGCTATCTTCTACCGCTATTTTCACGTCAACTGCTCTTTTGATCTTCCTAATTGCATGCCATACCTCCTCCTGCGCCCTCGCTACACAAGATTTTCTATTTTTTATTTTTTTTTTTTTTCATCCTATTGTCCACCTCTAATACAAGAGTCAATCAATATTTTCATTCATTCATCCATTTTTTTTTTTTTTTTCTGGTAAACTCTGGAGCTTCCTCCCTGCTTCTGAATTTTCCCCTCCCTACGACTTGAACTCTTTCAAGAGGGAGGATTCAAGAAATTTATTCTTCAATTTTGGATGATCCTTTTGATCGATCTTTTGGGACTGGCACCTCATTGGATTTTTTGCGATCTTTTTCATTGGCCTTGGCCAATGCGCCCAACACACACACACACACAAAAAAAAAAAAAAAAAAAAAAAACACTGAAATCGTCATTCTGTGAAGCGGACGCAGGGCAGCACAGCGCAAAAAATAGATAAGTTTGATAAGTTTTCTTCACATGAGGCGCAGGCACTCACTGCGACGTCTGCCATCATAAAGAGGAACGCGCGCCATGAGATGAAAGCCGCATGGCGCCAGTCATCACAACGCTTTGAAAATATGATGAGAGACAAGCCCAACTTTCTTTATTCTACTTTTGTGCTGCTCCTCCTCCATGCTAATATCTTTCTTTAACCCGTTCTCTGCCAGATATTTTCTTTCCCATAATCATAAAATACGTTATTCGCCTATTTTGTATTAGTCTCTTTAAGAGTTGTGTAGCCTAGAAAAGACGAAATTAACATTCTATTCTCTTCTCTTTTACGTCCTTGCATATTTTTACAGTGCTCTGAACATTAACGATGCGTGACTATAGCAGCAAAATGGTTAACCTATCATACAGTAACATGAGTTTCTCATATCCACTGACTGAGTCTGAAAAGTAATCTCTCAATAGGTCGCAGCAGCCCTGACCAGAGTACCAAATACAATGACAATCTCACCGTGTACTTCATATCCTCTCTGTTTTTCCCTGCCTATCTTGTCTAGCCTTGTCCTAACCTACTGAAGGTTTCAGGGGGACATGTCCTATTGTTTTTCGCAAATAAACTCCTAACATAGCGTCGGACAAGGATGCTGTTTTGGCAGTGGATGTTTGAGACTCCAGCCTAATTGCCAAAAATACGCTTTAATGTCATATGTGGATAATGAAGGCAATGATAAGAGTAAATTAAGGGTAAACTTAGCTCAAGTTTACAGGCACTGGTAGCGAGACTAGATGTCATCATGATAGATCTTTTCGTGACATCGATGCGATGTTTAACTATGAGTAATTACCCATTCAACCAGCAGTTCTATCTTTAGTAACTGCGTCTAAGTTTTTCACTTACAGGAAGTGAGTAAATGTTTATATACATATAATGCTCAAACTTTTACTGTCCTTGGTATCTCATGTCAATGATTGCGCTTGTATGTTTTGTAACATGTTTTGTTTATGAAATTATAACAATTAAAATAACTCTCTCTCTCTCTCTCTCTTTCTCTCTCTCTCTCTCTCTCTCTCTCTCTCTCTCTCTCTCTCTCTTCATACACCACCATTATCACTATTACCTTTACCACTACTACTACTACTACTACTACTACTATTACTATTACTACTACTACTACCACTACTACCATCACACACACACACACACACACACAGTCTCTAGCTTTTCTTCCATCATGTCATATTCTCACTCTCTCCTACTTTTCCTCACTTTCCTTTTTCTCCACCCCTCCCTGCCTTCCCCTGGAGGAAGGTCCGGGGCAGGTGGATAATAATAATAATAATAATAATAATAATAATAATAATAATAATAATAATAATAATAATAATAATAATAATAATAATAACAATAATAATATCAGGTTTATTTATCAAGAGGCAGCAGACAATACAGTGATAGTTGCTGAAGGGGTCTTGATTTACATGGAAATAAAAGTTAAAAACAATACATATATACTAGGTTAAAATATTTAAACTATTAAAATCAACTTAAAGTAAAAGGTTTACCAGGGTAAAACACTTTGGAGAAAGAATATAGTGTCCATGTATTTTTGTGCCAGTTATGTCTACTTGTTGGCCAGGCGAGTCACATAGGGGATGGTGGAGTTCCTGTACCTTTCTGTGCGGCACCTGACAGGCGGTAACCTGGCACTGTGCCTGGTCTGATACCGTGATGGTGCTCGCTGGGGGACAAGCTGCAAGTGGTCATTTTCTTTCATTTTCTCCCCAAAACTGAGGGTAAGCTGACCTCTCCTGTCCTCCAGGGAAGGCAGGCCGAACGTGGTAAGCGTGGCTGTGTAGCTGTTGTAGCTGCCTCCGAGGATGATACGACACACACGCTTCTGCACACGTTCCAGGGTGGTTCGTTGTGCGGTTGTAAGGCCGGAATGCCACACCGGGCACGCGTACTCCAGCACGGGTCGTATGCGCTGGCAGTATAGCTGCACTAGTTGTTGCTGTGTTGCTCCAAACGATCTCGCATTGAATAGCATGAAGAATAGCTTGGAAGTCTTCTTGATTATGATAGTGTATACAGTATATGTATAAACTCATTTTCTTTTATTATCATTACTATTATTATTATTATTATTATTATTATTATTATTATTATTATTATTATTATTACTATTGTATATCATTTATTTATTTCATTCATTTATTACGCTTCCCTTTATTATTTTCGTTGCCGGATCACTTTGTTGGCGCCCGTCCCGAGCGCTCTGTTGTTTTCACTGAGAACACAGCAGGAGTTAGTGTACTTTATCTATTGCAGCTCTTGACTTCCAATTCACAGCATATATACATCAGGGTATGTGGATAAAACAAAGTTTCCTTTAGTTACTCTGACTAGTGTTGTACATAGGCCTAAAGCAAGTTACGATTTCACGGATGATTTCACGGGTGGTAGCGTCTCGGTATTCAAATTTTATTATATTTCGCCATATTTTAAACTAAAAACCAGTGCTCTACTGTTTAAAAATCAATAGAATATTGATGCAAAAGACATCTGATGCAGAAACATAGATTATTTGTTGGATTACGAAAATATTTATCATATTTATAATCGCGAATAAAATCGAGAAAATATTTCTACTAGATTTTTGCTGCTTGTATGCAGTAGTACTGCTCTGTAGTGCTGTCACTGTGCTGCAGTGTGCCAGAAAAACTGCTCGGTAACAGGAGGCTCTATATTAATAAAAATTTTGGTGATACAGAGAACCCGGCCCGCCAGCGTCCAACCCAAGGCAAGGCCGGACACTGACTGACTGAGACAACAGTCAGTGGTAGAATGACTAGGGGGGACGCCGCGCGTGGGCGAACCCAGTGCGGGACTGTCTGAAGGCAATGATACTGGTACATATTAGTTAGGGCTAAAATTCTTCTTCTCTAATGTTATACGCAGAGAGAGAACCATAAAGTTGTGTGGGAAACTAAAGAAAAAATGTTACCTCAAAAAATGTATGGAGAAAACAGTGACAACACCTGTACCGCGGCGCGTAAAACCGCGGAATTTCAGACGGGACGCCTCACTGCATAAGGCAATTTTTTTTTTTTTTTATCAAGATGTATATACTAAAAATAAAAATAAATAAATAAAAATGTAGCAAAATATACGAAAAATAAACTTTTTTTTTTTCAGGTCGACCGGCTACAATCCCCCTTTTTAGTTCTACTCAATATTTTACTGTTCGCCATTTCTTGTGCTTGTGTTGATATATATATATATATATATATATATATATATATATATATATATATATATATATATATATATATATATATATATATATATATATATATACACACACACAAATTCGTTTCCTTGTACAACACCAGCAATTCTTTAGTTTTTGTCATATATTGTGCATTTTCTCAGATTTTTTTTTATACTGTTTGCATATCACCTTTTGTGGCACATTATTGCTATATTTATTTAATTATTGCTCACAAGTTGTTCTATTTATATAATGTGTTTACTTTTTCTGGTATATTTCTCGTATTTTATTTGGGGGGGTAAATGTTTTTTGAAAAGTGGGGACACTTATCTTTTTAGTTTTCTACAATGTCTAATTCAACTATGGCTACTAATTCTACCTCTGATTCTTCTAATCTTCCTGCTTCTACTGCTCCTGCTGCTGCCACTATGGCTACTCCTTCTGCTCCCACTATTAAACTGCTTGATTAGAACCCTTTCATTAAAAAGTTTGAGGGTAAAGACCCTGAGTACACTGCATTGTCATTTCTGCAGCAATGTAAAGATTTCATGACCACTAGTAACATTACTTCTGGTGCTGACTAAATGTCTTTGTTCCGTTCTCAATTCCCTTTTACTATAATGTCGGCAGCCTCCTTTAAGCCTTGTTTGCCTCAAAATGATTATGTTAAATTTCGCAAAAAATTTTAGCGCACATTTACAGCATCACTCTGCTTCAGCTCATTCATGGCGCTCCCCAGTCCGGTCATCCAAGACGAGGCAAATCTTTAACTATGGCTCGTAGGCGTTATTACTGGTCTACGATTAGTCTTGACATCACGAATTATGTAAGGCAGTGTCTTTCTTGTGCACAAACTAAAGGTAACACACACACCTCCTATACTAGAATACCCTACTCCTTCTGGTATTTTTGACAGTGTTG
>NC_087162.1:15847947-15927947 GCF_035594125.1 Scylla paramamosain | reverse complement strand
ATATATATATATATATATATATATATATATATATATATATATATATATATATATATTATATATATATATATATATATATACTGCCAATATTAAAAAATGGTCACCCGCAAACAACTATCATACGTCTACTTGTACAATACCTCACACTTCACCTACGAGGTCTGCTTCTCCTCTCAGTCTTATCTCAGTCTCAGTCTAAGCCCCTTTCACACGACGCCACCGGTGACCGCCATTAGTAACTTCTCATAGTTTGCAATGGAGACTTTCATATGAGGCCACCGGGGTTGCTAGGGCAGGTAACCGCCACCGACAGTAACGAGTCCTCACAACCAATGGCGACCACTCGCGGTGGCCGCCACTCACTGTTAGACCTTGTTTCAGAAGGGAGTTTTTACACAAAGACACAGAGTGACGCCACAGTCGTCCATAATACATTACTTTTCAGTGTTAAACCTGATTTTTAAAGGACCATGTGTTCGCGAATGAAGGGGAAAACCACAAGTGGAAGATAGTGGAAGAGAGGGTGAACAACATGGCGTCCTGCTGCCAGGTCTATTAGTGTGACATTGTGATTAACAATTATACAAGGGAGCTGCAAGCGTTGTTAGTGTTCTGTTCAGTGGCGGAAGAGGCCGCTTGCTGCAGTAGTGTTCTGTTCAGTTACGGAAAAGGCCGCCTGCTGTATTAGTATTCTGCTCAATAGTGGAAGAGACCATCTACTGAAAAAAAAAAAAAAAAATATCAGTGGAAGTAGCTCCAGCTAGCATAACAAAACAAAGAACTGCAAAATTATGTTAACGCTGTTCTGGCAAACTGTTTTAATGTGTTTTTTTTTTTTCAGAAGTTAGTCCAAAAATGACTGACGTACAGCCGTTAACAATTAATACTTTCCTTCTAGTGTGAGTGTGGGATCCACCTTGACATCAGGTATCACCATGTAGGAGGACAACACACACGTGATCTGCACAGCGACAAAGCCTGCAGAAGTCGCCAAACGTAAGGAAAGTTGATTTCGTTCAGTGAACTGTAGAGATGTTGTATATATATTAGTCTTTCATGTATGTTACTTACCTATACTTGTTTTGTTGTAAAACAGATTTTCTTGTATTTAATTTGACCGAAAAGTTCTGATTCATGGGTTGGTTTCACTGGTGGTGGCACCTTACCTCCTAACAAAAGGGGCACCACGGCCCGCAAGGCTTCAGTTCCTGCACACCAGCGCAGAGTGAATACCCGCCTTCGTCTTTATTGAACCTCCTTCATTCCACCACTTCTGTCTACCGCACTGGTTCGTTTACTCACCACTCCACACGTAACTCTTCCTCTGACCACAGCTCGTCAATTCCCAAGTTAGCATCATGCAGCCAGTGAGTATCATGAGTTTGCTTTACGTGTCCCATCCGCCTATAATTTGACACACCATATTCTTATCCAGACAAGTGGTTACCTCAGTTCTTTCACGCAGGGAAGCCACAGAACGCCTGACTTCTGATCTTTCTAAAATTTTTGATTAGGGCAGAGAAAACTTATTATTGTTCAATGCCTCAAAAACTCAATTCCTCTATCTATCAACTCGACACAACCTTCCTGAGAACTATCCTCTCTTCTTCAATGACACTCAACTGTCCCCCTCTTCTACACTGAACATCCTCGGTCTGTCCTTTACTTATAATCTGAACTGGAAACTTCACATCTCATCTTTAGCTAAAACAGCTTCTATGAAATTAGGTGTTCTTAGACGTCTCCGCCAGTTTTTCTTACCTCCCCCCTCATATCGCTCATACCCACTCATACCCCACTCATACCGCTGTTCTAGACAGGTTGGAATGAAAAGCTTTTCATCTAATCACTTCCTCTCCTGTAACTGACTGTCTTCAGCCTCTCCCTCATCGCCGCAGTGATGCATCTCTGGCTGTCTTCTACCGCTATTTTCATGCTAACTGCTCTTCTGATCTTGCAAACTGCATGCTTCCCCTCCTCCCACGGCCTCGCTGTACAAGACTTTCTTCTTTCTCTCACTCCTATTCTGTCCACCTCTCTAATGCAAAAGTTAACCAGTATTCTCAATCATTCATCCCTTTCTCTAGTAAACTCTGGAACTCCCTGCCAGCTTACGTATATCCACCTTCCTATGACTTGAATTCCTTCAAGAAGGAAGCTTCAAGACACTTATCTTTCAATTTTTGACTACCGCTTTAGACCCTTTTATGGCACTGGCACCTCATTGGGCTTTTTTTTTTTATTGGATTATTGTTGCCCCTGACCAGTGTGCCTCCTACATAAAAAAAAAAAAAAAAAGTCCTCATAATCCTTCCCTCCTCAGCTGACCCTCCTGCTGGTGGTGGCCGTGGCCCTCTCAGCGGTGGTGGTGGTGGTGCAAGCCATGCCCTACCACCATTACTACTTCCCGCCCTACCACCCCCAGCACCCGTACCACCACCCCCAGCACCCGTACCACCACCCCCAGCAACCGTACCACCACCCTCACCAGCACTTCTCTCCGGCCTACTTCGACGTACTATATCCCTTTTATACGTCTTGGAGGCGCTGAAAAAAAATAACAGACACGGAAAGAGTAAGTCTGTAACATCTTCAGTAATCCTAACTCCAAACCAGGGCAGCACCACTCCACCACTAGTGCCACCATTACCACCTCCGCCACTGCTCTCGGGTCGCGCGTCTCGACTACAAAGAAGTCATATGTTATTTATAATGTTAATTAGTGTATGTTAAAAAAAAAAAAGACTTTTCACCAAATAAACAATAAGCTATCACACTTCCATTACTGACAGTGGGTGGCGTCTAAGTAATGATTATCCTCATGTAGGAAAAACGTTATCCATTACTAGCAAAAGACTGCTCAGGTAAACAAGGGAAAGTCATCCAGCCAGCAGGTGACAACACGACGAAAAGCAAGTCAAACTGAAGGAAAGGGAAAGCAGGCAAAGGGCTGAGCACAGTGGTCCAGGAGATCCCATATAGATGCAGTACAGGAGCACGTCAGCACATCAGCTGACATGTATGGAGACTAGAATTGCTCATGACTCTTGACCTAAAAGCAAAATAATTGAATAATAAAACATCACCCTTCACTAACATAATACTCAAGTACTTCCTTAAAGATAACTTTTGCTTCCATCACCAGAGATAATGCGCTTGATAAAAAAAAAAAAAAAAAGACTAATAAATCAATGTTATATATAAAGGTATGAAGGGATATATGACCTTCAGGAAAAAAAATCTTTAGATAAAAAGCAGACCATAATGATAAAAACAAAATAGTGTTATATGTTCATTAGTTTTAATACATTGAGAACTCACTCCACCAAACTGAAGAAGAACAGCATATTCTCTGTTCATCGCACGCTTCACAACGTCCACCACTGAATGCATTCTGTACACTTGACCTTCAACACTCCGTCCTTCACATCGCCTCACACACCCCTAAACATCTCAGACCTTCCCATCTCCCTCCCTCTCCAACACATTGCCATTTCCAGAGTTATTCAGTAAACTTAAGGGAATGGACGAGTCCTTCTGTTTGTGCGTCGTCAACCTTGTAACATCTGTACCTCGTGTGGGGCCACCGGTAGGTGAAGGTTATCACCATCCTGAAAGATCGCCTAGACATCCCAGCAGAGAACCTTGAGCGAGATCACCGGGTGAGCAAGATCACCAGCCAGGGACCAGGAACGTCATCGCTGAGTGCCCACGGCTCCCTGAGAGCGAACATTCAAGGTGGCAAACCAGTACACCAGCGAAGACTTGCAGGGAAAACTGGCTTTCTTCAATTAGCGCACGCTTGCAGTGAGGGATGTCACCAGGCGTGGGGAAACGAGGGAAGCGTGCCAGGCGGGGTGGAGAAGGCGTCTACCACATCCCGTTCACCCCGCACATTATCCAGTGTTCCTTCCACGCACCCCTTCTGCACCACACCCTGTTGCCAAGACGACCACTACTACTGCCACCAGCAGTCCATCCACATCAGCTGCGGCCTCCAGCTGCATGACGTGGGTGTCCTGGTTATTTTAATTAATATGTGTATTTCCATAAGTGTACGCATATCTATAAACAAGCAATAACAACAACAACAATAATAACAATAATAAAAATGATAATAATAATAATAATAATAATAATAATAATAATAATAATAATAATAAAAATAATAATAATAATAGTAATAATAATAACAACAATAATAATAAACAATTTATCTAGATTACGAACGTGAGACTTAAAATATGCATATTAATATAAAGGGGTTCTTAGTATGTCACAGACCAAAGGGGGAGGGAGGATAGGGTTACAGTGATAAGTAGAATCTGAAGTCAGAGTGCAATCGATCATAATTTCTGATGGAGGTCAGAAGTGGGTGGTCAAGGAAGCCATGGCAAGGCAACGCTTCATCACTGACGCTAGTACTGCATTTAAATGAGCTACAAAATCTATTTTTTTATCATAATGTGATCATAGATGCTTATATATATATATATATATATATATATATATATATATATATATATATATATATATATATATATATATATATATATATATATATATATATATATATATATATATATATATATATATATATATATATATACGTAGATAAACGCATACACACACACACACACACACACACACACACACACACACTACTATTATTATTATTATTATTATTATTATTATTATTATTATCACACACACACACACACACACACACACACAAAGATATATATATATATATATATATATATATATATATATATATATATATATATATATATATATATATATATATATATATATATATATATATATATATATATATATATATATATATATATATATATATATATATATATATATATATATATATATATATATATATATATATATATATATATATATATATACGTAGATAAACGCATACACACACACACACACACACACACTACTATTATTATAATTATTATTATTATTATTATTATTATCACACACACACACACACACACACACACACAAAGATATATATATATATATATATATATATATATATATATATATATATATATATATATATATATATATATATATATATATATATATATATGAAACGAAAAAGCGTTCTGAAGAAATGTCCTGTACTTAATTTCTGCAAAACTACTCTGTACTTAGGAAATTTCTAGGGCACTTTCCTAAACATAAGGAATTTTTGTGAAGGCTTTGCAACGGTCTAAAGTTCCGATTTCGTGTCCTAGATCCTTTCAGGCCCGTTACAGATTGTGGCCAAGGGAAGTTCCATAATAGTGGAAACCAAATGGTATTAATCGTACGCTTGATATAATTTTGATAAAAGTTTTACTTAAATGAGAAAATTGGAAAAAAAACACGACATTGTGCAATGTGAATGCCAATTTCAACAACATTTATTGCATAATAGTGGTTATTCTCTGATATCCAATGTACCCCCGGAAAAATGTAAATGTACCACTAAGGGTACATGTACCACAGGTTGGGAACCACTGGTCTTGGAGATACGCCCAACATTCTTGACCTTTTCCTAGCCTCAAATCCTTGTGTTTATGCTGTTACCCTCTCTTCTCTGTTGGGGTCCTGCGATCACAATCTCATATCTTTATCTTGTCCTATCGCTCCAATCCTTCCTCAGCATCTCCCTAAGCGGAGGTGCCCCTTTGCTAGTTGGGGGCACTTGAGGAGGTATTTTGTTGATTTTTCATGGAATGACTACTGCTTCCATGTCAGAGACCCGTCTCTGTGTACCGGGCTCATAAGAGAAGTGATAGTGTCTAGCATGGAGGCGTACATTCCTCACTCTTTTTCTTGACCTAAACTTTCAAACCTTGGTTTAACACAGTCTGTTTTCGTGCTATACATGATAGAGAGGTGGCCCACAAAAGGTACTTTAGCCTTCCATCACCAGAATCTCATGCGCTCTATATTTCTTTCCGAAACCATGCCAAGTCTGTTCTACAACTAGCCAAACACTCCTTCATTAATAGAAAGAGTCAAAATCTTTCCAGATCTAGCTCCCATCGTGACTTCTGACACATAGCCAAAAAATATCTCCAATAACTTTGCTTCTTCTTTCCCTCCTTTATTTCAGTCGGCAGGTACATTGTTGCCACACCAATCTGTCAATAAACTGCATTGCTTGAAATAACGGTTTTGCATTTTTATTTTCTGATTATTATTTTTTCAATATATAGTGTCAGGGTGAAAGAACATATTATGCAACAACATAATATTCACAGCGAATTCATGCAGGGAACAGTGTCGTAAGAACCAGTAACGGCAGCCAGGGCAGGGCAGGGCGTGGAAAGGTAGGGCAGGGATGTTCAAGATCAGTGTGAATTCTTATTTATTCATTTTCTTTAGTTAACTTGCTTTTGGTGTGTGTGTGTGTGTGTGTGTGTGTGTGTGTGTGTGTGTGTGTGTGTGTGTGTGTGTGTGTGTGTGTGTGTGTGTGTGGAGAGAGAGAGAGAGAGAGAGAGAGAGAACTGTTTGAAACAATCATATCAAGAAAGCGATTTGCACCAACATGATGCAACCTCTCTCTCTCTCTCTCTCTCTCTCTCTCTCTCTCTCTCTCTCTCTCTCTCTCTCTCTCTCTCTTTGGAAAGCAGTGTACCAGTAAGAAAGCATTAATAAAGAAAGAAAAAAAAAAGACAGCAGATAATGACGCGCGCTCACGCACGCACGCACGCACGCACGCGCACGCACGCACGCACACACACACACACACACACACACACACACACACACACACACACACACACACACACACACACACACACACACACAAACACACATACACACACACACACACACACACACACACACACACACATGCAGCTGATCACTGACGCCCGCATATACCGATTTGCACATTATTTTTCAGAGGAAGAATATGTACAATGCGTAATTTTGGTTTCTCTTGTCTGCCTCTCTTTCGTGATAGCATATTAGCAGGTGATGTGTCATATAAGAAAAAGGAAAAAAAAATAACGAAAATGCATCTCTCTCCTTAGGTTTCCATTCGTGACTTTAATGTAGAAAATGAGATGAGAACTGAAAAAAAAAAATAAAATAAATAAATAAATCGACGAGTGTACCAGAGAGGGAAGGGAAGAGAGAGCTGGGGGACAAAGGGGTATGCTGCATACACGCAGGCGCCGTCCAGCAGTGGTTGCGGGGTGACGGAGTGAAAAAAAAAAGTTTAAATTATATCTAGAAATAAAAAAAAAGGACTTTTTTTAAATTCCTATTTCTGAGTTCTTGTTGAAATATACGGCATTAGAGTATCAAAATAATGGGTTCTCTCTCTCTCTCTCTCTCTCTCTCTCTCTCTCTCTCTCTCTCTCTCTCTCTCTCTCTCTTTCTCTCTCTCTCTCTCTCTCTCTCTCTCACACACACACACACACACACACACAGACACCAACCCAGCCCCTCACCCACTCACAAACACTCACACACACACACACACACACACACACACACACACACACACACACACACACACACACACACACACACACACATACACACACACACACACACACACACACTCACATGGCATGATGATAGTACAAATGAAAAGCCTTGCAAAGATCAGCCAAAGGTATTGAAGGAGGTTGAAAAAGGATTTACTTCCACAGACAAACACAAATAGTATTTCCGAGAATGAAAAACAGAACATAAAATCATCACAGCACAAAATGATAGGGGACAATGAGATAAAATTCCGGAGGGGTGCTGGTGCAGAAGTGTACGCAGCGACAAAGGAATAGAATAGACGTCGATGCGAAGGAAGCACTGAAGAAGGCGCTGCAAAAGTCGTCAAAGCAAAACGCACGAACAGAATTAATGTCGATGTGAGTCTGCCTCATGTCGCAACACCAACGGCCCTACAAGGCCAGGACAGCGCGGCTGTGGAATAGCTTCGCGGAGGCCACGCCTGACGTGGCACATGTCTGATCACAAAGCAAAAGAGGCAGCCAATACATGGAGAACTTCACTCCCTACACCACTCCTGCCATATTTATGAACTTTTGTATTATATTTCATATGTATTTTATGTATAGTATGCATTTATGTAAGTAATTATAGCTATTTATTCAATAACTTTTAAAATAATTGTGTACCACAACGCATAACCCTATTATTTATCACTTTGAAATATTTGTATAGTAGGATTAAAAAAAAAAATAAATAAATAAAGAGAGGTTCGCCATTATAAAGAAAGAGGTGAAGAAGGACGAGGCGTGGCTGAAGAACATGTCGTCGGTAACCACGATGAAGGGCTTATGGTGAAGCTGCAGACCACAGCTTCAGTGGACTGCAACAGGAGAGCGTGGACAGGAATCACATGACGTTATGAGGGCGCCGAGGCGAGCTTCATAGCACACACGTGGCTGCACGTCTTGACCACCAAACCAGCATATTCTTCACCAGTCCTCTTCGGAAAGGGTCTGTTTCCCCCAGTGTTATGTGATTATGTGATAAGACGAGACACTTGACACTTTCATAAGACACAGTAATAAGTACAAGGCAGGTACTAAAGTACAGTGGTATTGGAAAGGTGCGTGACGATAGCAGGCCCGGCCGCTCCCTCCTCCATGACCTGCCGTTGACTGACTTAAGGTGAAGTTAAGTCTGGCATGCCGTCACACCACGGCCCACGACAGAAAACACAGATTCCCTGTAGCATAACTCCACAACAACTTAGCTAGGCGTGGATTTGATTTATTTGCTTTCAAAGGAAGTTACTTTCAATGGATATCGGGCATTATCAATAAAAAGACTAGTGAGACAAGAACACATCAAATATTTTGCTAACTCAGGAACAATAACAGCTAGAGGGAGCACCACCATCAACACCACGCGCATCCCCTCAGTGCCCACAAACAGGAATCTTCGTACAAACGAGACCAAACGTCCTTGACAAAGCTGTTTGTAAATATATCTCGCTTAATCTTATTGTTACCTTCATTTATATGCGTAACTCAGTAATACGTAATGAATGTAATAATAACAATAATAATATTCGGTTTATTAATCTTGCAGGCTTACAGCTGAAAATCCACATTTTACATACTCATAACTACATCTTAATTAAGTATACATTTGTATACTTAAATATACTTAAGTATACTTTGTATACTTAAGGAAGTATCTTACAATTCGATACTGTGCCAGATGGCGCCGGTCAACCCTACCTCACGATTGTGGGCCCTCCCGATTGTGAGTCGGGCGCGCTAACCCCTGCACCACGAGGCCGTGAGACCTTGGTTGCAAACAGGAATTTTTACACGAGGACACTGAATAACGCTACAGTCGTCCATAATCCATTACTTTTCACTGTTAAGCCTTATTTTGAAAGGACCATATGTTCGCGAATGAAGGGGAAAACCACAAGTGGAAGATAGTGGAAGAGAGGGTGAACAACATGGCGTCGTGCTGCCAGGTCAATTAATGTGACATTGTGATTAACAGTTATACAAGGGAGCTGCAAGCTTTGTTAGTATTCAGTGACGGAAGAGGCCGCCTGCTGTATTAGTGTTCAGTGGTAGAAAGGGCTTCTGAAAAAAAAAAAAAAGTCAGTGTAAGTAGCTCCAGCTCGCATAACAAAACAAAGTACTGCAAACTTATCTTCACGCTGTTCTGGCAAACTGTTTTATTTTTCATTTTTATTTTTTTCCACAAGTTAGTCCCAAAATGACTGACTTATAGCCGTGTGTGTGTGAGATCCACCTTCACGTTAGGCATCATCATGCAGCAGAACAACACACACGTGGTCTGCACAGCGATAAAGCCTGCAAACGTCGCCAGACGTAAGGTAAGTTGATTTCGTTCAGTGGACTATAGAGATGTTGCATATATATATATATTAGTCTTTCATGTATGTTACTTACCTATATTTCTTTTGCTGCAAAACTTAGTTTCTTGTATTTAATTTGACCGAAAAGTTGTGATTCATGGCTAGGCTGGTTTCAATAGAGGTGGCACCTTACCTCCTCACAAAAGGAGCACCACGGCCCGCAAGGCTTCAGTTCCAGCAGCGCGGGGTGACAAGCCGCCTTCGTCTTTATTGAACCTCCTACATTCCACCACTTCTGCCTACCGCACTGGTTCGTTCGCTCAGCACTCCACACACAGCTCGTCACTCCACAAGTCGGCATCATGCAGCCAGTGAGTATCTTGAGTTTGCTTTACGTGTCTCATCCGCGTACAATTTTGACGCACCATATTCTCACCCAGACATGTGGTGACCTCAGTCCTTATAACCTTTCCCTCCTCAGTTGACCCTCCTGCTGGTGGTGGCCGTGGCCCTCTCAGCGATGGTGGTGGTGCAGGCCCAGTTCTTTCCTGACGGAGAACCTGGAGTTTACCATCCATGCCACCATTTGCACTACCGCCCACACCACCAACCACGCAACCACCAACACCACCACCCGTACTACCACCCTTACTACTACTTCTCTCCGAACTACTTCAACCCACCACCTAACTTTTAGGCGCCTTGTAGGCGCTGTAAAGTAAAAAAAAAAAAAAATGCAACAGCGACGCGAAAAGAGTAAGTCTGTAACACCTTCAGTAATCTTGCCTTCTCACCAGGGAAGCATCAGTCCTCCACTGTTACCACCACAATCACTACCTAGGCCACTACTTCAGGATCGCGCGTCTCTACAAAAAACAAGACGTATGTTATTAATAATGTTAATTAGTGTAGTGCTAAAAAATAAAGAAAAAAGACGTTTCCCTAAATAAACAATGAGCCATCAAAGTCCTATGGATGTCAGTGGGTGGCGTCTAAGCAATGGTGTTTATCTTCATGTAGTTAAAACGTCATCCATTACTAGCAAAAGGCTGCTCAGGTAAAGAAGGGAAACTCCGCCAGCCAGGAGGCGACAACACGACCAAGAGTAAGTGAAACTAAAGGAAAGGGAAAGCAGGCAAAGGGCTGAGCACGGTGGTTCAGGAGATCCCATGTAGATGCAGTACAGGAGCACGGCGTCAGCACATCAGCTGACATGTACGGAGACTAAAATTGCTTATGACTCTTAACTTAAAAAGAAAATAATTGACAAATAAAACGAAACATCGACCTTCATTGACGTAATACTCAGGTACTTCCTTAAAGATAACTTTTGCTTCCATCACCAGAGACAATGCGTTTGATATAAAAAAAAATACAAAAGAATTCATTTTATATATAACGGTATGAAAGGAAACATGACCTTTAGCGAAAATCTTTTCATAAAAAGTACAACATAATGATAAAAGAAAATAGTGTTATATATTCTTTTCTTTCAGTACACTGAGAACTCACTCCACCAGACTGAAAGGGAACTCCATATTCTTCGTTTATCTCACGCTTCACACCGTCTACCACTGAACACATATGGTACACTTAGCCTTCAACACTCCGTCCTTCACATCGCCTCACACACCCCTAAACATCTCAAACTTCCCACCTACCACACAGGTGCAAATGTAGCGCCATGGATGACAGCTAAGGACACCACCACCTGTCATGCCACCGAGAACCAGGCCGCTTCCCAAGACATGCCGCTCTCAATGACATCATAAAGCGCGCCCTCGCAGCAGCAGAAGTGCCAGCACTCCTCGAACCACAAGGCCTCAACTGCGACGACGTCCGAAGGCCCGACGGCATCACCATCACACTTTTAGCAGCGGAATGTCGTTAGTCTGGGACGCCACTTGGGACGCGACTTGCACCAACACCTTCAACTCCTCTCATGTCAACGACTGCGCCGTAACCCCCGGAGCCGCAGCCCGCGCGGCAGAGCAAAGCAAACAAAGGCGCTACGCCGCACTAGCCAAGCATTACCGCTTACGACCCCTCGCATTGAAGAGGAGTGGCGTGCTGGGACCCGCGATCTCCTCGCTCCTGAGGAGTTAAGACGTCGCATCACAGCACAGTCAGGAGAGAAGCGGGAGGCTTCTTGACTCAGGCAACGAGTCAGCCCCGCCATCGTACGCGATAACGCTGCCTCCATCACCATGCCGATGGCAAACCCGCTGCCGCTGTACTCAGGTTGCTAACGTCGAGACAATAGAGAGCTTTCAAAGAAGATTAAGGAGATTAATGAATGAGGCTGAGAAGTGAATATGGGTAGATATATTTGTATATACCATATACAGGAACTGCCACGTGTACAGCTGATGGCTACTTGCAACTTCCCTTATTTTCAGATGTTCTTAAGACCATCTTTCTCGTAAAAAGCGAAGACAAGACTGTGACCACGACAGACTGCAAGTATTTATGACACAACGTTTGTTACAGTGTATTCGAGAACTTGAGCCATAAGCTTCTCCTACACGAGGATGCATCTCCGCTCTCCCTTCTTATTGAGGGAGGAAATTCAGTGAAATCGTGCACTCAGAAGCGCTTCATTGTTACTTTAATAACACACCATACATGTCCTTCGACAGCGTGAAAGTTATCAATTCATCATTCAGATTTAGTTCTAGAGTAAATGTTTTATGAATTGAACACAAAATTAGGTCAAATACACATTTATTGAAGAAGAGATACGATGATTTATTTAAAAAGGTTTATAAAAATTCTGCGTAAGTGAGAGAGTGAAATTAGTCACTCCACGACGCCTGTGATCCATTTCAAGTCAAACATACATATTTTGATCTGAGAGGATTGAATGGGATCACCAAGGATTATATCGCTGCTGGCCACGCCAACGCCTTCAGGTGAGATGGTGGGGTGGCAGGTAAACTGTTGCCACACCAATCTGTCAATAAACTGCATTTCTTGAAATAACGGTTTTGAATTTTATTTCCTAGTTATTATTTTTTCAATGTATAGTGTTAGGCTGAAAGAACATATTATGAAACAACATAATATTCACAGTGAATTCATGCAGGGAACAGTGTCGCAAGAAATGATTAACGGCAGAGAGAGAGAGAGAGAAGAGGAGAGGAGAGAGAGAGAGAGAGAGAGAGAGAGAGAGAGAGAGAGAGAGAGAGAGAGAGAGAGAGAGAGAGAAAGAGAGAGAAGGGGGGGTGGGGGAATTTCAACAGTGCTTACGAGATGTACCACACGACATCTTCCTATCCACAGCTGCATAACTCGACCTGCCATCAATGTCAGGGTGATAACTCATCGCCAGGAACTTAATTATGGAATTAAGTCTCCTCTGTCAGAAAAAAAAAAAAATTATTATAAAATCTCCGTAATAGTTACTCATGCATCGCTTGTCCAGTTCCTCACGACACTCTTCTCCAATGTGTTTACCTGAAGGAGATTATCGCTCTGCACATGTTAGCAGACTGGCCGTCCCAACCCTCATGTGCCTTACCAATTACTTCCTAAATGTGCGGTGTCTTTCCCGACTTGCGCAGTGCTCGCGTCTGCTTCCTGCCCACATGCCAACGCGTTCCACATATGTATTCATTCCCCCTTCCTCCTCCAAGGGTTTGGAATTGTAAATGACAAGACTGATGTGGAAATCCTCAGAGCCAGGCGTTGCAACACACACACACACACACACACACACACACACACACACACACACACACACACACACACACACACACACACACACACACACACACACACACACACACATGGTGTCATTACAGGAAAGCATGCTCGTAAACAACCATATCCCTTCATTCTACCATGCTCATGCTGACATGTGTGTTTTAAGAGAACCAACTGCAGACTAATAGGGATCCTTGAAGAAGCTTCAACTGTCACAGTAAACACACGCCCGTGCCACCACAGGTGTGGCTCCAAGCATTATCGCCACGCAGACGATTCCACACGTGCATACTGATCTCAGAGTTAGATGGTAAAAGTAAAATATCCACAAGCCTGCTCTCTTCATCTTCATTCCTCCCTTCCAGCGAAATAGAAAGGACTGTGATATAAATGCCACAACTGACAAAAAGATGCCACTCTATGTAATTAACGCATTAATCTATAGAGAAATAAAAACTTACGCCTTTTTCTTCTTGCAAAACAGAGTCAGTGTCATGTGCAGGCACACGCGGGTGAGTATCGTTCCTTGTAATCAGTTCCAGTATTCATGTAGGCACCTGGCATGGGGCATTATGACTGGCCTCATTATAAAAGGAGGACGGAGCCTCACACCACACCACACTCATCTCGCCACACGCGGCGCCATGAGAACAGTAAGCACGTCTCTTGCCTTTCGTGTGTGTTAATCCCTTACCTCCATACACACACACGTCCTCCCACAGACAAGTGCTGACCGCAGGATCCCACTTAATTAATCATAACTCCTCCCTCCTCAGCTCAATGTCTTCCTGGTGGTGGCTGTGTTCCTCACGGCGCTGCTGGTGGTGCAAGCCATGCCCACTTTCTCCCCTGAAGCAGAGCCTTACGCCGCCGCCCCTGGTCCTCAGTTTTCGTATATTCCTGGTGGGTATACCAGGGGTTATCGTCCGTACTACCAATCCCACCACCCCCACCACCACATCCGACACTACCACCCTTACCGCCACCTCACATCCGTCTACGGCTTTGGGTTCTACAGGTGAACTGCAGCATGGCAGAGATGGCAGTCGGTGAGTCTTCAGGTGGAGTTAAGCTGTGGAATAATACACCACAACCACAACCACCATCACCTCACCGCCACCGCCACCGTCACCACTACAGGCAGCGACTAGCAAGTAACGCCTCTTCTGATAACCAAACACGACGCATTTTTAAACTTTTCTTTAGCTTGGCTTCATTGTTTTAAAATAAAGTCTCTCTCTCTCTCTCTCTCTCTCTCTCTCTCTCTCTCTCTCTCTCTCTCTCTCTCTCTCTCTCTCTCTCTCTCTCTCTCTCTCTCTCTCTTTTCGTTGCCCTTGGCCAATGCGCCTTTATACATAAAAAAAAAAAAAAACACTGAAATCGCCACTCTATGTAGAACAAACAAAATTTCAGAAAATATCACAAAATGTAATAACAATAAGAATAACACTGTGAAATACATAGATATGGATGGATAGTAGACTTATCTTCGTAAGACACACAAGACTATACAATGCAAGGACATAATAATGATATAAACAAGCAAAAATGTTATGAAAATATCCCTCCTGCTGGATAAAAAAAAAAAAAAAAAAAATCACTGCAGGACAGCACAAAACCATAATCATTGTAATCCTAATTTAAGGCATAAAAATAATACTCCCTCCCAGGGCACAGCAAAACAGACAAACCCTTGGGACACCAAAGAGAGAGAGAGAGAGAGAGAGAGAGAGAGAGAGAGAGAGAGAGAGAGAGAGAGAGAGAGAGAGAGAGAGAGAGAGAGAGAGAGAGAGAGAGAGAGAGAGAGAGAGAAAGCACATGATAAATACGAGATGGAGTCCAAAAAAGAATGATTTTTTTTTACATAGCCGTACTACGAAGATGACAGGAATGTATAGGGACAGGATGAACAGAAGTATGAGAGATAGGTGGAGACTGAGGCCTTGAAGAAGCAGAAGAGGTGGGGAGCCTTCTTCAACCAGTCAACATGGACAACTTCTGAAATATTTAGATTTGTATTAAAAATTTTATATTTTTTACCAGAAAGGCTTTCTGTAATGAGAAAAGGGCCTGAAAATTTAGGTTCTAATTTAGACTGACGCAAAGGTGAAGCCTTAAAGACAGTGTCACCAACACTAAGGGACACAGGCGTGGCTGCACTATGCTACTGACTAATCATCTCTGCGTGTGAAGCCTGCAGTATTTCTCGCACAGACGCATGGATAGTATGAAACCTGCGGATATGAGACTGAGCATAGTCGTCAGCGGAATACATTGGCACACGTGGGGTTACTAGCATGTTGTAAGGGGGAGACGTTTCTCTTCGCCAAACACAATATAGTGAGGAATCTTCCCCATAAACGAATTCACAGAACCATCAATGGAAGCAGCTACATGCAGAAGCCAATCCTTCTATGACTCATGAAGTTTAACTGGAACATGCTGAAGGATCTCCATAATTTTTCTATTAATCCGTTCCACAAGTCCATTAGAAGCTGGATGGTAAGCAGTAATAAAGCATTGGAAAATTCTGTACTGCTGACAAATGATATTAAGCACCTCATTCTTAAACCCTGACCCATTATCAGAAAGTAAAACTGAAGGTGTAGTGAATGGACAATGGAGATGGGACACTAAAGCATGAGCCACAACTCTAGCAGATTTGTTGGGCAAAGGTGCAAGAATAACAAAGCGACTGAAATGATCAATACAGACTAGAACATAAGAAGATCCTTGGTGACTGCGAGGTAATTGCAGAAGGACCATAGCAACAGTACAAAAGGACCAGCAGGAGTTGGATATTCAAGCATAGGAGCTATGTGAGTGATACTTTTAGTTTGTGCACAGGAAAAACATTGCGCTACATGATTTGTGATGTCAAAGCTCATGGTAGGCCAGTAATAACGCTTACGAGCCATTGTTAAAGATTTGTCACGTCCTGGATGACCAGACTGGGGTCGTCATAAATGAGCTGAAGCACAGATGAAACTAAAGATGTGGGGATGACAAATTGCGTCGCTGTTCGCTCGTGAATTGACACAGTACGACATAATATACCATCAGCATGGAAAAACTGAGAAAAAGGTACATAAAACTTGGGTTAAACAGATTCATCACCTAATTCTAAGGCATATACCACAGCAGACCATAAAGGGTCTTGACGCTGGGCAGCAAAAAGTTCTCTCGTGAGAAATTAATAATTTCTGACACAGAATCAACAGCAACATTTCGAGAGAGCATCTACAGTCACATTTGCTTTACCGGGCAAATACTTGATCGTCGGGTTAAATTCATCGACTACGACAAACCATCTGGCGAGACGACCTGATAAATTTTTACCCTTGAAAGGGTGAAGCAAGGCAGCATGATCAGTATAAACAGTCAATTGATAACCACAGATGATGTCACGAAAATGACGTAAAGCCCATACCAGTCCCAGAGCCTCTAGATGAGTAACTGAATAGCGAGACTCAGCACCATGGCTGGCATAATGACCTGAGGACAAGAACTCTCAGTCTGCTGCATTAGAACAACGCCTACTCCTAAAGCACTTGGATCGGTGAAGAATGTAAAAGGCAGACTGTAATCTGGAAAGGCAAGGACTGGAGCACGAGTGAGTGCATGTTTGAGTTGGTCAAAGCTAGTTTGCTGGGTATCGTACCATACAAAAGAGACATCCTTTTTGAGAAGATGCGTGAGAGGCGACGCAATGGATGATGAATGCACGGTAAAAACCCGCAAGACCGAGGAAAGAACGAACGTGGTTTATTGACTTCGGGATAGAAAAATCTTGAAATGCTTGAACTTTAGTATCAGTAGTGTGCATTCCATCCTTGTCAACCACGAGCATCGTCACGTGGTGGGTAATATGAAAGAGGGGAAGCGGCGGAGTGAGAGAGGAGGAAGAGACAGAGTACACTACTTCCTTTTTTCCTTTCTTGTATAATACTGGGCAACAAAGAGAGAGAGAGAGAGAGAGAGAGAGAGAGAGAGAGAGAGAGAGAGAGAGAGAGAGAGAGAGAGAGAGAGAGAGAGAGAGAGAGAGAGAGAGAGAGAGAGAGAGAGAGAGAGAGAGAGAGAGAGAGAGAGAGAGAGATTCAGAACAGTATTTTAAGAAATGCGTTTTGCTCCGGACTTTGGAATTCTCTTCTAGTAGAAATAAAGAACCTTGTTAACAGTGGAATTTGCCTCGATTTAAAAATAAATAAATAAATAAATATAACATCTATTTACGTTTCAAAATAATCAAAGTTTATAAAGTATTAAAGATTATTGCAATATAAGAGTAATTCATTTATATATTTGTTATATTTTCTTACAGCAATATTTTCTAATGTAATGAATTATTATATTACAGCCATCAACTATTGCTATAATTGCTATTGTTATCATTATTGTTTATTGTTATTATTATTTGTTATTATTACTATCAACGATCTGTGCCATCATGTAATCATTATTCCTTATTATTGCTATCAGTATATGGTTGTTACTGTTATTATTATTATTGTGTCTATTATTCCTATTATTAATTATTAATATTTTCTTATTTCTGGATTAGGTTCGCACTGCAACCTTAAAAAATAAGTAAAAAAAAAAAAAAAAATGTCGGGAAGCTTCGGCTTGACAGACTGAGCCAAAGTCATGTATGTACATATATACCATAATTAATTACATTGTTTGTAATATAATGACAATAAACATTTACTTACGCGCATACACACACACACACACACACACACACACACACACACACACACAGTACTAAGAGGGTGATCACGTGACATAAAATTCCCTCACATCTTGCACACTTCATTCCTCCCTGGAACACCTTCGGAATGCTGCTGCTGCTGCTGCTGCTGCGGGTGGTTGCATGAGGGAGCGCGTGTCTTCGGGTTGATGTCCTTAAAGCCATTCTCAACTTGCCAGTGAATGTTGCTGCGTCAGAGGCCTGCCTGGTGCAGCTCAGGGCCGAACGCTGCTTATAAAGGGCTAAAGACCTCCCTCGCTGACTCATCCTTCACTACTGTCTCCCAGCCGTCCGCTTCCTGCCTTCCCTCCCCTTCCTGAGAATGCACTTTCGTTTCCGCACGGAAACTGCTGGTCATTCTTGCTACTTTTCTTTAGAATTTGAGATGAGAAACTCCCTTTTTTTACCACAATAAAAGCGGAAATGTTACACCGAATATTTTCGATAACCCTTTTGACTGTACTCTTTGGGGACTGACAACTACAGTGGGTTGTCTTTTTGTCGCTCTTGACCAGAGAAAATAAAAAAAAAAATTCTAAACTATTCTTGAAGGTAGTGATGAAAAATACATCCGGGGGAAATCCAGAAATGGGTGAAAAACAATTACTTGGGTAGTTTGTTGATGAGGGTGAGGAAATATTGTCCTCCAGTGGGTAGAGTTTCACCCACAAGTCCCGGCGTGAAGTGGCCGTCAGATTCTGTGGCGTCAGATTCACTTCGTTCACTTCAGCAATAACCTTCAGTGTTGGGAAGCGGAATTAGAATTACAGGCTCTAAGTGCATGATGGCAGTACAAATGAGAAGCCTTGTAAAGATCAACCAAGGGTGTTGAATTCATGAGGGAGGTTGAAAATAGATTAACTTCCATACACAAATAGTATTTCCGAGAGTGAAAAACAGAAAATAAAATCATCGCAACACAAAATAATAGAGGACAATGAGACAAAATTCTGGAGGGGTGCTGGTGCAGAAGTGTACGCAGCGACACAGGAATAAAGTAGATGTCAATGTGAAGGATGCACTGCAGAAGGCGCTGTATAAATAGTCAAAGCGAAAAGCACAAATCGAACGGATGACGATGTGAGGCTGCCTCTATCCCACACGTCGCAACACCAACGGCCCTACAAGGGCAGGACAGCGCGACTGTGGAATAGCTTCACAAAGGCCACGCATGACGTGATACACATTTCATGACTTTGATTTCACTTAATCTTAAATCTTTGACATTGATTGCTCCCATTTGTGTAGTAAGAGACTTCACATTTTTAAAGTCATCATACTGCATTACGCGAACTTGGAACGGCTGGCCTGTTTTCTTTGCAGAGCGAATCGCAGTGACAAGGGTTTCAGGAACGAATATTGGTCCCCCTTTCTTCAGTCTCCTTATTTGTTTTTCAATCAGAGAATGCGCAGAGTCGCCTTCATTCTGTGTGTGGCCTTTTATCAGATATTTATGGGTGATTGACTTAACAGGCAAATTAGTGACAACATACAAATACAATGCAAGCATAAATTTGTTTTTTTGTTGCCCAGCACAGTTATCAGAATAGAAAATTATTTCAATGTTGTCTTCTCCTTGATTCTTATCACATAATTCTTTAATATAACTTAGGATGCAAGAGCCTATTTCATTCACTCCTCTATTACCATTTGTTTCATCCCAAAGAAAACAGTCACATTCATTAGTCTTGATATCATAAATTGTGAAATTTAGGACATTAAATTTTGATTTGTAATAGAAGGTGGATACATCACCTTGTGGAAGTTGCAGTACGGCTTGTAGATCATACACAGCAACTATAGCATTTCCTTCAGTTTTATCTTGCTTCTTCTCTTCCCTTGAAAGTACCTTTTCACATTGATGTGTGTCATACTTTTCTTTTAAGTTTTCCTTAGCTTCCCCATCTGCATTATTGAACAACACACACAAGTCACACTGATCTTTCTTAGGAGCAAAGAAAGCGATATTGTACTCATTCTGAAAAATATTGTAGAACATTGAGTAAGTTGCATAGGGCTTCTTCTTATCTTTACATTCTTGGACATAATCCCTATGAATGTCTGCCAGGCTTCGAGACCCACAAATGTATTCCCTAGCTGTCCGTGCCCTGGTGTAGTGACTTTCGATTCTAGGAATTCCTTCTATGTGAGCTCTAACTCCTTCTTTGATTTGTGGATCAAGCGTAGGATGGTTTTTATGTTTTCCTCTGTTATCTACTTCAGACACCAATCCTGCTGCTCTCTTCTGTTTAGTTAATGCTGTCCTAGTAACCCTATCATTTATGTCAAGAGTATTGAGGAAAAATGTTTTGCAGACTCTTGTTAATGTACCATCAACTGGGAAGGAATACCAAATGTTGTTTCCCCTTGGTCCACGCTGTCTTTTTTCCCTTATGCATCTGTAAATTGGCTTTACTTCCTTTGTACATTTTGCTATGTATTCTCTTTGAAGGTCAATATCCCCTAGGTTCCAGTATGATTCAAAAATGTGTTGTCTTTGATCATGAGATATGTTACTGGTGCACTTCATCCTGCAAGTTTCTTTACAAGGTGGTTTGATTTTCCGCGCCTCTTTCTGTTTCTTTGCAGCCGATTCATAAGCCTATAACAAAAAACTTGAGGAAATGGGTATAAGTTAAGAATGCGGGGTAAATTTTTAATTTGTAGGTCACTACCCTAACCTTAATATACCACCTAACCTGGTCCTCCCATCCATCCCATTTTAGACTGTATTTCCTGGCCTGGCAGGGGCCAATCCGGGCCCTGTTCCTAGACTGGCAGTGGCCAGTCTAGGCTATTCCCTACTCCAAGACTGTTTGGAGCCAGACCATGCTATAAGCCCCACACTCTTAACCATTACAAAGGAAGGCATCACTCACCTGATACCGATCCGTCTTTCTCACTAGCCTGTTCCAATTTTGTTCTTCTTTGCAATGCCATTTGCACACATTTCAATCCACGGGACATCATTAATTAATCATGAGTAAATTCTGAAAAGCAATGTAGTAATTGAAAATGACTGCAATGTTTTGTATCTAAACTGACATTTGTTATGTTACAACAAGGACAATTGCGTTTTTGATAAGACATTTTTCTGCAACACAGCTGCAATTCATTGTAAGATATTGTTACTAAATTGGTGGTTTTGGTGGTTTTGTAGTTAAAGAGACGCAAGTCATATTATATCAAGTGTTTTCTCGGACTTTTTGTTCAATATTGTCACATTTTGTTTTACCACACACTTTTCTATTAAAATTTTTGTACAAGAAAGACACAATTTGATTTATCACGTCAAGTCACTTTAAGAAATTATTATTTTTCACTGCTAGAAAGCCTTAACTAGAAATAGAACACCACTTGTGTGCTCTCACTTTAGTTGTAAAAGAGTCGTAAAACCTACTTACAACAGTCATGAACAAAATTCGAGAGATGTTACCTCAACGACTGCCATAGTAACACTGACTACGACACTGTTGCCACAACCCTCAGAGATATTTTGATGTTCACTAAAAATCTTCTTAGTGCCATCTCTCGGCCGCTAATTCACCTAGATTTACGACTCTTTTACCAAAAGATGCAGAATCAATTCGGCAATCTTGTACACCATATAACTCAAAACTAGCAAATTTGGAGTTACGACCCTCTTGCAATGAGGTAGCGACATGTCTAATCACAAGGCAAAGGGGTCGCCAATACTTGGAGGGCTTCACTTCCTACACCTTTCCTGTCATATTTATGAACTTTTATTTCATATTTTTTATGTATTTTATATATAGTATGTATTTATGTAAGTAATTATAGCTATTTATTCAATAACTTTTAAAATGGTTGTGTGCGACAACGCATAACTTTATTATTTATCACTTGTAAATACTTGTATAGTATTTTCAAATAAAAAAAAAAAAACAGGTTCGCCATTATAAAAAAAAAAAAAAATGGTGAAGAAGGACGAAGCGTGACTGAAGAACATGTCCTCGGTAATCACGATGAAGGGCTTATGGTGAAGCTGCAGAGCACAGCTTCTGTGGACTGCAACAGGAGAGCGTGGACGGGAATCACAAGACGTTATGAGGACGCCGAGGCGAGCTTCATAGTACACACGTGGCTGCACGACTTGACCACCAAAACAGTATTTTCGTCAGTGTTCCTCTTCGGGAAGGGTCTGTTTAATGGCTGTGTAATGATAAGACGAGACACTTGACACTTTCATAAGACACAGTAATGAGTACAAAGCAGGTACTAAATTGGAAGGTGGGTGGTGGTAGGAGGCCTGGCCGCTCACTGACTTGAGGTGAGGTTAATTCGGGCGTGCCGTCACACCACGGCCCTCGGCAGACAACAGATTCCCTGTAGCATAACTCCACAGCAGCTTAGCTAGGCGTGGATTTGACGTATTTGTTTTCAAAGGAAGTTATACTCAATGGACATTCGGCATTACCAATAGAACAAAAGACTAGAGAGACAAGAATATAACAAACATTTTGCTAACTCAGGAACAATAACCACCATCACCACCATCACCACCACCACCACGCACATCCCTCGGCGCCGACAAGCAGGAATCTTCCTACACACAAGACCAAACGTCCTTGACAAAACTCTTTGTAAATATTGCTCGCTTACACTTACTGTTACCTTCATTTATATGCGTAACTCAGTAATACGTAAAGAATGTAATAATAACAATAATAATATTCGGTTTATTAATCTTGCAGGCTTACAGCTGAAAATCCACATTTTACATACTCATAACTACATCTTAATTAAGTATACATTTAGCCCTAATGAAGTATCTTACAATTCGATACTGTGCCAGATGGCGCCGGTCAACCCAGGCCCGGGATGGTCAGCCGTGTGTATTTTTCTTTTTAGAGTTTGTTTCTCCTATCTAGCAGCGGGTCACAACTTCCGACTTACACCAGATAACCCGGGCCCTCCCGATTGTGGGCCCTCGTGCTGCCAGGTCTATTAGTGTGACATTGTGATTAACAATTATATAGAGGAGCTGCAAGCTTTGTTAGTGTTTTGTTCAGTGGCGGAAGAGGCCGCCTGCTGTATTAGTGTTCTGTTCAGTGGTGGAAGGAACCACCTGCTGAAAAAAAAAGTGTCAGTGTAAGTAGCTCCAGCTGACATAAGGAAAACAAAGTACTGCAAATCTATGTTCACGCTGTCCTGGCAAACTTTTATTTATTTATTTATTTATTTATTTTTATTTTTTTACAGAAGTTAGCCCCAAAAAGACTGACGTATAGCTGTTAACAAATAACATTTCCCTTCTAGTGTGTGTGTGTGTGTGTGTGTGTGTGTGTGTGTGTGTGTGTGTGTGTGTGTGTGTGTGTGTGTGTGTGTGTGTGTGTGTGTGTGTGTGTGTGTGTGTGTGTGTGTGTGTGAGTAATCCACCTTGACGTTAGGTATCATCATGAAGGAAGACACACGTGGTCTGCACAGCGATAAAGCCTGCAAACGTCGCCAGACGTAAGGTAAGTTGATTTCGTTCAGTGGACTATAGAGATGTTGCATATATATATAAATATATATTAGTCTTTCATGTATGTTACTTACTTATATTTCTTTTGTTGCAAAACCGAGTTTCTTGTATTTAATTTGACCGAAAAGTTGTGATTCATGGGTGGGCTGGTTTCACTGCTGGTGGCACCTTACCTCCTCACAAAAGGGGCACCACGGCCCGCAGGGCTTCAGTTCCTCCACAGCAGCGCGGGGTGACAGGCCGCCGTCGTCATTATTGAACCTCCTACATTCCACCACTTCTGCCTACCGCACTGGTTCGTTCGCTCAGCACTCCACACACAGCTCGTCACTCCACAAGTCGGCATCATGCAGCCAGTGAGTATCTTGAATTTGCTTTATGTGCCCCATCCGCGTACAATTTTGATGCACCATATTCTCACCCAGACAAGTGGTGACCTCAGTCCTTATATTATAACCTTTCCCTCCTCAGTTGACCCTCCTGCTGATGGTGGCCGTGGCCCTCTCAGCGATGGTGGTGGTGCAGGCCCAGCTCTTTCCTGACGGAGAACCTGAAGTCCCCCGTCCACAGCAAAGCACGCACTACCGCCCACACCACCAACCACGCAACTACCGACAACACCACCAGTTCTACCACCCTCGCTACTTCTCACTACTTATCTCCGAAAAAAAGAAAAAAGTAACAGAGACGTGAAAAGACTGAATAAGTTTGTAACACCTTCAGTAATCTTGCCTTCACTACTTATCTCCGAAAAAAAGAAAAAAGTAACAGAGACGTGAAAAGACTGAATAAGTTTGTAACACCTTCAGTAATCTTGCCTTCAAACCAGGACAGCACCAGTCCACCACAGGTACCACCATCACTGCCACCTAGGCTATTACTCCCGGGTCGCGCGTCTCAACAAAAAAAAAACAAGACATATGTTATTTATAATTTTAATTAACGTAGTGTTAAAAATAAGGGAAAAAGATGTTTCCCTAAATAAACAATGTCATCAGAGTCCCATGGATGTCAGTGGGTGGCGCACACTTGTTCGCATCGTACGGACGGCACGCATCGTACTCATCGGATTGTTTTTGGGGTCAGCGCACATTGGTCCGCATCGTACGGACGGCACGCATCGGACGGATCGGATTTTCTGCGCACATTGTCGGCATTGGACCATTCACCACCCGCAGTTGTGAAGCTGAGCTCTCTCTGGAAGGACATACTCCATATTTTTCTAGTGTATAAAGTTGTGAAAATGTTGAACAGTGATAGTGAAGAGGAAGAAATTGTAGTGGTTAGCTGTATGCTGGCAGAAGAAGAAGAACAGAAAGTTAAAAAAAGGAAAACATGGATTCACAACATAAACAGGAAAAGGCTGGAATTTGGAGAAAAATCTAAAAACAGTCAGTGAGTTAATATAACATTATATATTATGTATAAGTAAAGCATAGCTATGCAAACAGAAAAAAATAAAATAAATACCGAAGAAGGTTTGCATCCGACCGCGACGGCGCTCTGGCTGCAACTGACGATGGGGTCGCACATTTGCCGGCAAATGCCGTAGAGGCCATCCGCATCGTTCGTACGCATCGGATTGAATGCTCTTTCGGGGATCCTCGTCGGCATTGCCGATGTCCGATGCGTACGACGCGGTCAAATGCGCGCAGACCCATTTGAAATAATGTAAAGAATACTAAAATCCGATGCGTACGATGCGTGCCGTCCGTACGATGCGAACAAGTGTGCGCCTACCTTAAGCAATCGTGATTATCCTGATGATTATCCGTCATCCATTGCTAGCAAAAGGATGCTCAGGTAAAGAAGGGAAGGTTCTTGAGGGAGGAGGTGACAACATGACCAAGAACAAGTCAGACTGAAGGAAAGGGAAAGCAGGCAAAGGGCTGAGCACGGTGGTCCAGAAGATCCCATATAGATGCAGTACAGGAGCACGGCGTCAGCACATCAGCTGACATGTATGGAGACTAAAATTACTCATGACTCTTGACTTAAAAACAAAATGATTGAATAATAAAACATCACCCTTCACTAACATAATACTCGAGTACGTCCTTAAAGATAACTTTTGCTTCCATCACCAGAGATAATGCGCTTGATAAAAAAATAAAAAAAAAGATTAATAAATAAATGTTATAAACATGACCTTTAAAATTGTTTTTTCATAAAAAGCAGAACATAATGATAAAAAGAAAATAGTGTTATATATTCTTTTCTTTCAGTACACTGAGAACTCACTCCACCAGACTGAAAGGGAACTCTATATTCTTCGTTTATCTCACGCTTCACACCGTCTACCACTGAATGCATATGGTACACTTGGCCTTCAACACTCCGTCCTTCACATCGCCTCACACACCCCTAAACATCTCAGACTGCGGCAAGGCGGGGGCAGCTGCCTTCACACCCTGTGAATAAATATATAAATAAAGACAGGTGGAGACGTATCACACACACACACACACACACACACACACACACACACACACACACACACACACACACACACACACACGCACACACACACACACACAAACACACACACACACACACACACACACACACACACACACACACACACACACATATATATATATATATATATATATATATATATATATATATATATATATATATATATATATATATATATATATATATATATATATATATATATATATATATATATATATATCGTGCCACATCAGCTGCGGCGTGTAGGACCATGCCGTGGAAGGCCTGCCAATCTTATTATGTTTATTTCCATACGTGTAAGTATAAAGGATGTCCCATGATGAAAGTCACATATTGACAGAAGTTGAAGATAAAGCCATTCTACGCCACCATTAGGATGACAATAAGGTGACAGAATAAAAAAAACAACACATTCTGTTCACAAGAGGCATCATCACCACGACCACCACCACCATCACCTCCACCACCACCACCACCTCAGACAACTCTAACCCCAGTTTCCAGCTGCCGCGGTACTCAGGTTGCTAACGTCGAGACAATAGAGAGCTTTCAAAGAAGATTAAGGAGATTAATGAATGAGGCTGAGAAGTGAATATGGGTAGATATATTTGTATATACCATATACAGGAACTGCCACGTGTACAGCTGATGGCTACTTGCAACTTCCCTTATTTTCAGATGTTCTTAAGACCATCTTTCTCGTAAAAAGCGAAGACAAGACTGTGACCACGACAGACTGCAAGTATTTATGACACAACGTTTGTTACAGTGTATTCGAGAACTTGAGCCATAAGCTTCTCCTACACGAGGATGCATCTCCGTTCTCCCTTCTTATTGGGGGAGGAAATTCAGTGAAATCGTGCACTCAGAAGCGCTTCATTGTTACTTTAATAACACACCATACATGTCCTTCGACAGCGTGAAAGTTATCAATTCATCATTCAGATTTAGTTCTAGAGTAAATGTTTTATGAATTGAACACAAAATTAGGTCAAATACACATTTATTGAAGAAGAGATACGATGATTTATTTAAAAAGGTTTATAAAATTCTGCGTAAGTGAGAAAATGAAATTAATCACTCCACGGCGCCTGTGATCCATTTCAAGTCAAACATACAAATTTTGACCTGAGAGGATTGAATGGGATCACCAGGGATTATATCGCTGCCGGCCACGCCAACGCCTTCAGGTGAGATGGTGGGGTGGCAGGTACACTGTTGCCACACACACCGTGTGTAATGACACACACGGTGTCATTACAGGAAAGCATGCTCGTAAACAACCATATCCCTTCATTCTACCATGCTCATGCTGACATGTGTGTTTTAAGAGAACCAACTGCAGACTAATAGGGATCCTTGAAGAAGCTTCAACTGTCACAGTAAACACACGCCCGCGCCACCACAGGTGTGGCTCCAAGCATTATCGCCACGCAGACGATTCCACACGTGCATACTGATCTCAGAGTTAGATGGTAAAAGTAAAATATCCACAAGCCTGCTCTCTTCATCTTCATTCCTCCCTTCCAGCGAAATAGAAAGGACTGTGATATAAATGCCACAACTGACAAAAAGATGCCACTCTATGTAATTAACGCATTAATCTATAGAGAAATAAAAACTTACGCCTTTTTCTTCTTGCAAAACAGAGTCAGTGTCATGTGCAGGCACACGCGGGTGAGTATCGTTCCTTGTAATCAGTTCCAGTATTCATGTAGGCACCTGGCATGGGGCATTATGACTGGCCTCATTATAAAAGGAGGACGGAGCCTCACACCACACCACACTCATCTCGCCACACGCGGCGCCATGAGAACAGTAAGCACGTCTCTTGCCTTTCGTGTGTGTTAATCCCTTACCTCCATACACACACACGTCCTCCCACAGACAAGTGCTGACCGCAGGATCCCACTTAATTAATCATAACTCCTCCCTCCTCAGCTCAATGTCTTCCTGGTGGTGGCTGTGTTCCTCACGGCGCTGCTGGTGGTGCAAGCCATGCCCACTTTCTCCCCTGAAACAGAGCCTTACGCCGCCGCCCCTGGTCCTCAGTTTTCGTATATTCCTGGTGGGTATACCAGGGGTTATCGTCCGTACTACCAATCCCACCACCCCCACCACCACATCCGACACTACCACCCTTACCGCCACCTCACATCCGTCTACGGCTTTGGGTTCTACAGGTGAATTGCAGCATGGCAGAGATGGCAGTCGGTGAGTCTTCAGGTGGAGTTAAGCTGTGGAATAATACACCACAACCACCATCACCATCACCTCACCGCCACCGCCACCGTCACCACTACAGACAGCGACTAGCAAGTAACGCCTCTTCTGATAACCAAACACGACGCATTTTTAAACTTTTCTTTAGCTTGGCTTCATTGTTTTAAAATAAAGTGATAAAGTTTCGAGTGCGGTTATGCTATTATATCCCAACACACACACACACACACACACACACACACACACACACACACACACACACACACACACAGGCAGGGAAGACGAAGTAGAGGTAAGGTGGTGGGGAGTGACCCAAGCAAGGGGAGGGGAGGAGGTAGGAAAGAGCAGGCTGAGGAGGAAAGCGGAGTGGGCTGACCTGGCTTGGAGTAACCAGGCGGGCGGGCGCGCGCACGCACACACACACACACACACACACACACAGACACACACACACACACACACACACACACACACACACACACACAGACACACACACACACACACACACACAGACACACACACACACACACACACACACACACACACACACAGACACACACACACACACACACACACACACATATATATATATATATATATATATATATATATATATATATATATATATATATATATATATATATATATATATATATATATATATATATATATATATATATATATATATATATATATATATATATATATATATATATATATATATATATATATATATATATATATATATATATATATATATATATATATATATATATATATATATATATATATATATATATATATATATATATATATATATATATATATATATATATATATATATATATATATATATATATATATATATATATATATATATATATATATATATATATATATATATATATATATATATATATATATATATATATATATATATATATATATATATATATATATATATATATATATATATATATATATATACACACATTTCATTTCCTCGAGCTGCACGCTGGAGACAAAATAATCTTTATAACACGCACATGGATTTTGTTCCATTTGAAGTTGGCGGGACGGTGACCAAAACGCGGGACAAGCAAAACAAGTCAGTCATTTTATTTTATATAAGTTGCAGATGTGTTGAAAAAAGTGCGACCGTCCTACCTGAAAACGGTATTCTGCTCACGTTACACACAGCGTTAAATCTGGCTGTAAATATTAAGAAAAGGTACTAAATCACTAGATAACACTGTACTCCCATCCGCTTTACTGCCCTGTGTGTGTGTGTGTGTGTGTGTGTGTGTGTGTGTGTGTGTGTGTAATAATAATAATAATAATAATAATAATAATAATAATAATAATAATAATAATAATAATAATAATAATAATAATAATAATAATAAACGGTTTATTCTTTAGGCAGTTAACAAACTGTGTGTGTGTGTGTGTGTGTGTGTGTGTGTGTGTGTGTGTGTGTGTGTGTGTGTGTGTGTGTGTGTGTGTGTGTGTGTGTGTGTGTGTGTGTGGCGCCGATCAGAGACGAGTCATAAAGCTGTATAATTGACGTTTAAAACACTAGTGCTGGTCAGGAAAACATGAAATACACCCAATGTTCTCCTCCTCCTCCTCCTCCTCCTCCTACTACTACTACCACTCTTCATCCTCCTACCCCCGCCATCCCTCATTCCTTCCTCCTCCTCCACCTCCACTCCTCATTTTCTCCTCTTCCTACTACCGCTCTCCATCCCTACTCCCCCATCATTCCTCCTTCCTTCTTCCTCCTCCTCCTCCAATCTTCATTTCTTTCTTCTTCTACTACTACAATCTACGTGTTTCAGTCTGGAAAATACCTGGAAATTTCCGGAAAACCCTGGAAACTGAAGGAAATATTGACAAAGAGACACTTGGTGAAAGGAGGGAAGGTCTCGTTCTGGGTCTTGATAACGTCATGGTGGACACTCTGAACGGGACTGCATCCTTCAATTTTCGTAAGTCTTATTTGTGGCATTTTGGTTATTTATCTATTTTCGCGGTTAATTCTGGCTTTTCTTCACGTCTGAATCTTGGAAACGCCCGGAACTTTAGTTAAATATTGATATACAGACAGAAATGTAGGCAGGAAAAATGTCCGTCTCAACGTGTGTGTATATATATATTTACGCAGTTAAGTTTGATTTTTAACATGACGGGAAGAAAAAAAGACGCCTAGACTGGAATGCACTACATATTCTGACTATATACTTTAACTAACGTCGTGAATATCAAATTATTTCAAACCTGAGTCATAATAAAGAAAAATCTGTAAGCTTTACGAATGGCACCACAAAAAAAAAATAAATAAATAAAAATTTAATATCGAGAAAACACACCCAGACTAAATTCTATTACATTTACAGGAGGAGGCAGTAAACACTTGCCGAAACGTTAATTACTCCCAGTGAGGTCTAAATCGCTGGATCAGGGGGTGCTGTGAACTTATCATTAAACCCAGCTGTGACCTCACTGAACGTTTCCCTTTGTGTCTCACAACACAAGAGGGCAGTCGCAGCCTGCCCTCTAAAGACAAAACTACAAGCACCTGATTACACACACACCCTTCACTCAAAATTCAAAATTATCATGGCAACTCCTACAACAGCCTCGGAGTCCCCATCTCCGTAGAACACCACAAATGTTCCCAGTTCGGACTGCTGTTCTGGTATCGACAATAAGTGTTTTGACACCCCTCTCAACTTTTTTCTTCATTAATTTCTGCAACACTCGCTGACTTGTATCTAATTAACAATCTGTAGAACACCACCTCTCCTCTGCTAAACCTCATCTTCTTTTCCTCACTGAAACAATTGATTAACCCCTTTTCTGTTCCCTCCTGATTTTTCTGTCCTCATTTTTAATCCAGAGCTGGATGTCGCGTCTATGTGCACAACGACTTAACCTGCTCTCGTACCCACGTTCTTGAATCTTCCGAGTTTTCCACCATCTGGCTACGAATGCAGAGTCACTCTCAAACTAAATTTATCTATGTTGCATACCTCTCACCTAACTACTCTGACTATAAGAAATTTTTTGACTACTTAACTTCCAAAGCGGAGCACATTCTGACTCTCTTCCCTTTTGCGGAGATCTCCATTCTTGGAGACTTCAATGTTTACCAACAACTTTAGCTTTTCTCTCCCTTCACTGACCATCCTGGTGAACTAGCCTTCAACTTTGCTATCCTCCACAACCTAAAGCAACTGGTGCAAGACACTACTCGTATTCCTGACCGTCTTGAAGATACGCCCAACATTCTTGACCTTTTCCTAACCCCTAATCCTTTTGCTAGTGTTGTTACCCTATCTTCTCCGTTAGGCTCCTCCGATCACAATCTTATATCTGTATCTTGTCCTATCGCTCCAATCCCTCCTCAGGATCCACCAAAGCGGAGGTGCCTCTGGCGTTTTACCTCTGCTAATTGGGGGTACCTGAGGAGGTATTATGCTGATTTTCCTTGGAATGACTTCTGCTTACGTATCAGAGACCCATTTCTGTGAGGTGATAGTGTCTGGCATGGAGGCGTACATTCCTCACTCTTTCTCTCGACCTAAACCTTCCAAACCTTGGTTTAACACAGCCTGTTCTCGTGTTATACATGATAGAGAGGTAGCCCACAAAAGATACTTGAGCCTTCCATCACCAGAATTTCATGGACTTTATATTTCTGCCCGGAATCATGCCAAGTCTGTTCTCCATTTAGCCAGAAACTTTTTCATTAATAGAAAGTGACAAAATCTTTCAAGATCTAACTCCCCTCATGACTTCTGGCATCTAGCCAAAAGCATCTCCAATAACTTTGCTTCTTCATCTTTCCCTCGTTTATTTCAACCTGATGGCACCACTGCCATCTCGTCTATTTCTAAAGCTGAACTCTTCGCTCAAACCTTTGCTAAAAAAGTCTACCTTGGATGATTCAGGGCTTGTTCCTCCTCTCCTCCACCTTCTGACTACTTCATGCTGCCCACTAAGATCCTTCGCAGTGATGTTTTCCACGCCCTCGCTGGCCTAAACCCTCGGAAGGCTTATGTACCTGATGGGGTCCCTCCTATTGTTCTTCGAAACTGTGCCTTCTTACTTACACCTTGCTTAGTCAAACTCTTTCAACCCAGCCTATCAATGTCTACCTTTCCTTCCTGCTGGAAATTTGCCTACATTTAACCTGTTCCTAAAAAAGGGTGACAGTTCTAATCCCTCATACTACCGTCACTTTAATTTCCTGCTTATCTAAAGTTTTTGAATCTATCCTCAAAAGGAAGATTCTTAAACATCTATCGCTTCACAACCTTCAATCTGATCGGCAGTATGGGTTCCGTCAAGGCCGCTCTACTGGTGATATGGCTTTTTTTTTTTTCTTGGTCATCCTCTTTTAAAGATTTTGGTGAAACTTTTGTTTTTGCTTAAGGCATATCAAAAGGTTTTGACAGAGTCTGGTACAAAGTTTTGATTTCCAAACTACCCTCCTACAGCTTCTATCCTTCTCTCTCTGTAACTTCATCTCGAGGGTCTCTTCTCACCATTTGCTGCGGTGGTAGACGGTCATTGTTCTTCTCCCAAATCTATTAACAGTGGTATTTCTCAGGATTCTGTCCTGTCACCCACTCTCTTCTTATTGTTTATCAATGATCCTGTAAACCAAACTTCTTGTCCTATCCACACCTACGCTGATGATGATACCACCTTCCACTTTTCCACGTCTTTTCGTAGACCTCCAACCTTTCAGGAAGTAAACAGTTCACGCAGGGGAGCCACAAAACGCCTGACTTCTCATCTCCCTAAAATTTCTTATTGGGGCAGAGCAAACTTAGTATTGCTCAAAGCCTCAAAACTCAATTTCTCCATCTATCCACTCGACACAACCTTCCAGACAACTATCCCCTCTTCTTCAATGACACTCAACTGTCCCCCTCTTCTAGGCTGAACATCCTCGGTCTGTCTTTTACTTATTCTAAACTAGAAACTTCACATTTCATCTCTAGCTAAAACAACTTCTATGAAGTTAAGCGTTCTGAGTCATCTCTGCCAGTTTTTCTCATTCCCCCAGCTACTAACTCTGTACAAGGACCTTGTCCGTCCATGTATGGAGTATGCCCCACATACTGGTGTGGGGCGATTCCAATCATACCGCTCTTCTAGACAAGGTGAAATCAAAACCTTTTCGTCTTATCAACTCCTCTCCTCTATCTTACTGTCTTTAGCCTCTTTCTCATCGCCGCAATGCTGCATCTCTTGCTATCTTCCACGGCTAATTTCATGGTAACTGCTATTATGATCTTGCTAACTGCATACCTCCCCTCCTCCCGCGGCCTCGCTGCACAAGACTTTCTTCTTTCTCTCATCCCTTTTGTGTCTACCTCTCTATTGCAAGAGTTAACCAGTATTATCAGTCTTTCATCCCTTTCTCTGGTAAACTGAACTCCTTGCCTCTTCCTGTGTTTCCTCCTTCCTATGACTTGATCAAATCTTTCAAGAGGAGGTTTCAAGACCTTATCCTCCATTATTTAATTTCTCTATTTGGAATTCTCTGTAGGGCCTAGCATTAAGTGGACCTTTTTTATATATAATTTTTTTGTTGGCCTTGGCCAGTGGCCTTCTTACATAAAAAAAGGAAAAAGAAAAAAAACATTGGGAATACGATTTTTTTTTTTTTTCATTCCTTATAAATAAAGAAAATATTCATTCCTCGTCATATAAAGATTTATTTTTTTTTCAAATCCAGCAACGGAGTTACTTTATAATTGAAAGTACGAATTGCTGGAATGGATTCTATTAGATATTATTAATTGGTATATGTTCTTATATCTTTTAAGTCTTAAACTAAATATCAAAATAATTCTAGGCGTGCTAATAAGAAAAAATAAATAACTTTTCTATCGACAAACAAAACACAGCTAGAGCAGATTTATTATATATTATAGTTTGTTATATTTTCTATAATAAATTAAATATGAAAAAAAGCTAAATTCATTAAGGAAAGAAATATATAATATGGCACCGAAATGTTTTTTTCCCCTCCTTTCCATACCTCCTTCTCCTCTTTCCTCCTCATTGTACTCCTCCTCTCCCTTCCACCTCCTCTTCCTCCTCCTCTTACACACCCGAATCTAGAAAACACCTGGAAACAACTGGAAAATCCTGGGCTCCGCGTGCCGGGTCGCCAAGGATACCGTGTTCTGTGTGTGTGTGTGTGTGTGTGTGTGTGTGTGTGCTTCACTACTGCAAGGCAAGTCGCCTTTCCCTTTTTCCTCTCACTCCCGAACATTCAAATCCTCAATTTTGGTGTCTTTTTATTGAGCTTGCCATTCAAAACACAAGCCACATAATTTTTGGGTATAAACAAAAATTGTTAATCTTTCTGGCACCAGTTGGCATCTCCTAAACTGCCTGGCAACTCTGAGGCCCGTATTCAGAGACGCACTGCTCTCTCACCCCGAATGTTTTCAATGTCGTGGTAAAGTTAAACGGGTTTTTCAGGATGTTTTTAAGCTGCTTGTGACAAATTAACGACATTTCTATATTATTAACAGGAGAGGCACGCTTGAGAATCAGGCTAATTATCTCTATGGCCTTGAAAATAGTCGTGGTGAAAGAGCAAAGCGTTTCTGAATACGGGCCTCAGAACTGTCAGGCTGTTTACGAGATGTTAACTGACTCCAGATCTGCGTACTGGAAGAAAACAAAGCTGTATATATTATTCCTTCATTACAGCAAAGCTTACCACAGATTGCCCCGTGATAAGCTAGTTCAGGTGCTGCGGGCTATCTCTCTACGTATGCACCAGAAGCGTGCTCCGCTTCGCCACCATCAAGGCCACGGCGGGTGTGCGCCAGGGGGGCCCGTCGAGCTGCCTGTTATTTACTGTATATATGGACAATACGATGAGCATGTTGAAGAGGAATGTCGGTGCTGAGAGTCTTTTAAGGGATTTACATGCATTTTTACTAGTGGATGACGTGGCAATCCTGGCCACGTCCAGAGAAATGTGCCTGACTATTGTCAGGAATATGGCATGGTGATGAACGAGAAGAAAACGAAGTTCCTAGTGATTCGTGGGAAGGCTGAGGACACTGTGACACTCACAACACGCTCCACTACACTATGGTATAGTACGAATTATCTGTATCTGGGAGGGTGGTTCAGCAACGACGCTAAAATGAGTACTGTATCGGGATTACATGAACCATCTAACGAGTCACAACTAAATAAGTTTGCTATATTACGCGTCGCTAGCAACATATGGCGTACATCATGCCAACAAGCGCACGGTGTTCCACGTCGCCATGACGTCTTCTCTCCTCTGTAGCACGAAAACTGGCTCATGCACAATCCCGACAAGCTAAATGTACAATATAAGAGAGCAGTGAAATGTTTGCTAGGAGCCTCGTAGAAGGCGAATCCCTCCCATGCACGATGTAATTACGAGGAAGAGACTCAATTTTATAGAATCCAAACTGTATCAAGTGATGAAGACGAGTCTTTGCACCCGTTATATGTATTGTAACTCTGAACGCACCAGTATATTACATAAGAAAGAAACGAGAGAGAAGAAGAAAGAAGAAAGAAGAAAAGAAGAAAGAAGAAAATAAGAGAGAAGAAAGTAAAATAAATAAGAGGAGCAGGGAAACAACAAGCCGGTCTCCTCCGGAAGAGCAATTTCCAGCTTCCTATGAGATGTCCACGATTAGGAAACCGGAAAGCGCAAAAACAAGAGGCCAGAACAACAGGAAGAAGGAAATAGCACAAGATCCCATAACCAAAAACAACAAACATGAAGCGGGTCACCACTACCGGAAAAAGAGGATTAACATAGGGCACCGTATCAAGGAGGCGGAGCGAAAGGGAAGGTGGAGCCAGAAGGGGAAAGTAAATTACCAAGGAAAGGTTGACCTAGGAAAACATATCGATGCCTACATACACTCCGCCTTGAACCTTGCCTTAATTTTTGATTGGCCAGAGGTAGTCTGTGATTGGTCAAGGATATTTTCTGAAAGACCACATATAGTATTAGATAGGTTAAAAGGTCAAAAAGTAGTGTGTAATTGATTAGGATGCATAAGTCACCACGCCTAAGGACCGGGTCATTAATAGAATCGTTTGAGTATATTATAATGTGTAACAGTGGAATAATTCAGTAGCTGATGGAGAGAAAGGGGTTTTAGTCCCAGACCAGAGAGGCTGAGACGAGATCGAGAGGCACATGTTGTTGTTTGTGAGTAGAGCTTAAAGGTTGTGTAACGCAGTCTAGGAAAATTATTTAATTAATAATTTGATGGAGGTGAAAGGAGAAAACCTATAGGATTTGTTGGATGTTTGTGTTATTTTGATGTTTAGTTATAGGATGTTGTGTATTGTGTCTTTGTGTACTGTGTTTGATGTTACTGACGTGAATGTTGAACTCTGACGTGTGGGATGCGAGTTGAATTTTGTGACTGAACTATGAAAACAAAAAAAAATGTGGAAAATAAACTGCAAGTTCCTTGATTGAAACTGATTTTGTACTTAATTTTAATGAATTAAATATCGAAAATGACCAGTGTCCAATATCATTCCCGGGCCACGTGTATAATAATTAATTGATCTTGCATGCAACATTGTGAGCACGACATATGAAATGTGCAGAAGAGCGATCACCCCAGGCTATAAATTCCTTTCATAGTCAATGCAGCGTGATTATAATGTAGATCTACTACACGAAACTATTAACGCTAAGCCTTTACTAAAGGTTAGAGGGGCCGTGTCCTATCGTTGTGTGTGTGTGTGTGTGTGTGTGTGTGTGTGTGTGTGTGTGTGTGTGTGTGTGTGTGTGTGTGTGTGTGTGTGTGTGTGTGTGTGTGTGTGTGTGTGTGTGTGTGTGTGTGTGTGTGTGTGTGTGTGAGGCAAAAAAAACAGAACTACCGGATGGATGGGTGATTTCTCTTAGGTCAAAGTTAAACCTCACGTCAGCATCACGAAAGGATGAGGAGTAAGCGGGGCATCTATCACGACGAAACATAGTCTCACTACCAATGCCTGTAAATCTTAGCTAAGTTTACCCTAAATGTACTCTTATTGTTGCCTTCATTATCCACATATGACACCAAAGCATATTTTTGCACATTAGGTCTGGATCTCAAACATCCACTGCCAAAACAGCATCCTTGTCCGACGCTTTGTTAAGATTTTATTTGCTTAAAACGATAGGACACGGCACCTCAAACCTTTAGTACCCTACCTTGCTCTGCCCTTCCTCCTGTCTTTCCCTGCCCTACCTTTCCCAGCCGTGTCCTAATCTATCTACCTTACGTCCTGTCTTTTCTTGACCTATCTTGCCCAACCGTGTCCTAAGTCCTAACCCACTTTCCCCTGACCTGCCTTAATATGCGTCACAACGCCTAAACGCCATGCAAAATACTAGCCAACCAGTGACGCCACATGCAAGGAGACTAAGGATGCACAATGAAGATTAAAAACAGATCAATAAAGAAGTGAATGAATGAATGAAAAAATAAAACGAACAAGTAAATAAATAAACTTAACCTTCACAGACGTAGCAATTCATTAAGGCATTAGTTTTCAGTTTAGTCATTGATAAAAATAACTTCATATAATAAGAAAAAAAAAACATCTTTCAACGAACAAATATATCCCGTAAGGTACACGTGAAATCAGCATCCTGTCTAGGTAATTCCACACGCATGAAATATACACGAGCGACCCAAAGAGCATGACGGTAACAGTAGTGGAGACGAAGAGACGTGCCAGAGACAGTTATGGCTCAGTCTGCCTTCCTGCCTTACATTCTCCTACACTGTACAGCGGTGGGGGGGGAGGTGCTGTCCTTGGGGCAAGACTGCTGTGCAGGTAGCACACAAGATCGTCTACTTTCGATCACTGTTTCATCCATTTATATATTTATCTATCTGCCTGTTTGTCTTTCGTTTTTTTTTTTTTTTTTTGTTTATCTGATAGACTGTCTGTTTGTATGTACGTCTGTTTCTCTATTAGGCTATATAGTCTGTTCGTCTGTTTTTCTTTTTTTTCTGTTTTATCTATTAACCTGTCTGTCTATCCGCTTGTTTCTGTTTCGGTCTGTCTGTCTGTCTAGGCTTAGCCAATAATACATATATATATATATATATATATATATATATATATATATATATATATATATATATATATATATATATATATATATATATATATATATATATATATATATATATTTTTTTTTTTTTTTTTTTTTTTTTTTTTTTTTTCTTTTTTTTATGTACGAAGGACATTGGCCAAAGGTAGCACAAACGAATTAGGAAAAGAAAAAAACGAGGTACCAGTCCCTAAAAGAAAGAGGACAAAAAGATCATCTAAATTCGGAGAAGTGTCTTGAAGCCTGCCTCGTCTCCTGGGAAGAATAACAATGCAAAGGAGGTGTTTCCTGTCCCTCGCTCGTTTCCTTCAAGTCCTTCACAACGCACAATTATTCCCTCGGCTGCTCCTGGAATGCGAAGACAGGCAACTTTCATCCCACTACGAAGACTAATTGCAAAACCATTACCTTCTTTCCGCACCATGATGCGACCACATAATGGTGAGGACTGTAATGCAAACACCGATAAACTCACAGTTTTTCTGATCTTGACTGTGTGTGTGTGTGTGTGTGTGTGTGTGTGTGTGTGTGTGTGTGTGTGTGTGTGTGTGTGTGTGTGTGTGTGTGTGTATTAAGAAAGAAAAGTTCAAAGAAAGCATCCTTTCCACGTAAGAATCCAAAAGCTTTCTTTTTCTTTAATTTTATTTTTAAATATTTATGCTCCTGTTTTGCTTTACTGACCACACGGGATCTGTTTTGCCTCTCTCTCTCTCTCTCTCTCTCTCTCTCTCTCTCTCTCTCTCTCTCTCTCTCTCTCTCTCTCTCTCTCTCTCTCTCTCTCTCTCTCTCCTTCAAGTATGCTTTCTTTTCCTATTATCCTCCTTCCATTTTTCCTTTGTACTGGGCTGATGTTTCCTGCCAGTTTCTCTGAGTATTTCTCTGTTCCCTTTCCTTCGTTTTAACCTTCATCCTTATTAACACGCATTCCTTACTCTCCCATTTTTGCACACAATCAGTTCCTTGCCTTTCTTCTTCTTCTTCTTCTTCTTCTTCTTCTTCTTCTTCTTCTTCTTCTTCTTCTTCTTCTTCTTCTTTTTCTTCTTCGTCTTCCTTTTCTTCTTTTTCTTCATCTTCTTATTCCTCTTTTCCTCCTTCTCCTTCTTCTATTTCTTTTTTTTTTGTTTTGTTATTGTTGCTGTTGTTCTTTTTCTTTTTCTTCTTTCTCACTCCTCCTCCTCTTCCTCCTCCTCAGTATGTAAACGTTTCACATCTTTCCTACTTCCTCTTTAACTCTGTCATATTATCACCACCACCACCACCATGTACAGGTTTCAAGGTCAGAAAGGTGAAGTGAGGCAGGGCGAGGCTCCTCCACCTACTATTATCATTGCTTTACATCTTCCACTCTCCCCGCGGCCACGTCATGCATAATAGACTGGAATGCCTCTCTCTCTCTCTCTCTCTCTCTCTCTCTCTCTCTCTCTCTCTCTCTCTCTCTCTCTCTCTCTCTCAACTGTGTAGTTTTGTTGTGTCTAAGTGTACATAAGGATTAACGAACAGACAATCACTTTCTCTGAACCTCCACAACAAGAGTCATGTGTCTTTTTTTTCCCTTGCGTGTAAGGGAGACTCGCCAAGGGTACGAAAATGAATACAAATAAAAACAAAACCCTGCTCCACCCGTCAAAAAAAAAAAAAAGAGAGAGAAGAACCGGGAGAGTTGGTCAATTTAGTTTACGAAGCTGGTGTCTTGTTACCACCAGATATTTGTCTACCTTTTATTCATTTGTTTTCTTCTCTCTCTCTCTCTCTCTCCCTCTCTCTCTCTCTCTCTCTCTCTCTCTCTCTCTCTCTCTCTCTCTCTCTCTCTCTCTCTCTCTCTCTCTCATGAGGTATACCGGAGCAAGAACATGCTATAAACAAATCCACGTTGATAGGAGAGGCGCCGGTTTACTATGTAATACCTACATTTTTTTTTCTCTCTTATCTGAGTCAACTTTCTTTCTATTACAAGCGCCGCTTGTTGCCACGCTGAGGTGAGCAGGCCACAAGGGCACCTCACCCTCTGCACACCGCCTGGACAGACAGTCACCCACAATGCTTGTTAAGTTGAGGTCTGGGAAGTGAGAACTCGATCACTGAGGAGTTAAAAACATTGGGAAGACCTGCTCTGTATTGGTATCATGTACTGGTATCACCAAGAGGCAGTAGGAACCTGCCGAAACGATAATTACTCCCAGTGAGGTAAAGCACTGGATCAGGGGGTGCTGTGAATTCTTTATTAAACACAGCTGTGATCTCACTGAACGTTTCTCTTTGTGTCTCACAATACAAGGGGGCAGTCACAGCCTGCCCTCTAAAGACAACTCTCTTCCTTCACACAAAACTACAAGCACCTAATTACACACACACCCTTCACTCAAAATTCAAAATTATCATGGCGACTCCTACACCAGTCTCAGAGTCCCCATCTGGGGAGGGGACCACAAATGTCCCCAGGTCGAACTGCTCTTCTGGTATCGACACTAATTGTCTTCACACCTCCCTCAACTTTTTCTTCATTAAATTCCGCATCATTCGCGGTCTTAGATATAATTTTTAATCTGTAGGACACCACCTTTCCTCCACTAAACCTCATATTTTCCTCACTGAAACTCAGGTGTCTGAGGCAACTGACAGTAGCCCCTTTTCTGTTCCCTCCTACTTTCTCTATCCTCATTTTCAATCCAAAGCTGGATGTTGTGTTTATGTGCGCAATGACAACCTGCTCTCGTCCCCACGCTCTTGAATCTTCCGAGTTTTCCACAATCTAGCTACGACTACAGAGTCACTCTCAAACTAAATTTATCTGTGTTGTATACCTCTAAACTAATTTCTCTGACTATAAGAAATTCTTTGACTACCTACTTAACTTCCAAAGTGGAGCACATTCTGACTCTCTTCCCTTTGCGAAAATCTCCATGCAGGGAGATTTCAATGTTCGCCACCAGCTTTGGCTTTTCTCTCCCTTTATTGACTATCATGGTGAACTAGCCTTCAACTTTGCTATCCACCCACGACCTAGAGCAACTAGTGCAACACCCCACTCGTATTCCTGACCGTCTTGGACATTCTTGACCTTTTCCTAACCTCTAATCCATCTGATTATGCTGTTACCCTCTCTTCTCCGCCGGGGTCCCCCAATCACAATTTCATATCTGTATCTTGTCCTATCACTCCAATCCCTCCTCAGGATCCCCCTAACCGGAGGTGCCTCTGGCGTTTTGCCTCTGCTAGTTGGGGAGAACTGAGGAGGTATTTTGCTGATGTTCCTTGGAATGACCACTGCTTCCCTGACAGAGCCCCGTTTCTGTGTGCCGAGTGCATAACAGAGGTGATAGAGTCTGACATGAAGGCGTACATTCCTCACTCTTTCTCTCGACCTAAACCTTCCAAACCCTGGTTTAACACAGCCTGTTCTCGTACTATACATGATAGAGAGGTGGCCCACAAAAGGTACTTAAGCCTTCCATCACCAGAGTCTCATGCACTTTATATTTCTACTCGGAACCATGCCAAATTTGTTCTCCAACTAGCCAAAAATTCCTTCATTAATAGAAAGTGTTAAAATCTTTCAAGATCTGACTCCCCTCGTGATTTCTGGCATCTAGCCAAAAACACCTCCAATAACTTTGCTTCTTCTTCTTTCCCTCCTTTATTTCAACCAGATGGCACCACTGCTATCATATCTATCTCTAAAGATGAACTCGTCGCTCAAACCTTTGCTAAAAAAAGTTTACCTTGGATGATTCAGGGCTTGTTCCTCCCTCTCCTCCACCCTCTGCCTTCTTCATGCTACCTATTAAAATTCTTCGCAATGATGTTTTCCATGCACTTGCTGACTAAACCCTCGGAAGGCTTATGGACCTGATGGGGTCTCTCCTATTGTTCTCCGAAACTGTGCCTCCGTGCTTGCACCTTGCCTAGTCAAACTCTTTCAGCTCTGTCTGTCAACATCTACCTTTCCTTCTTGCTGGAAGTTTGCCTACATTCAGCCTGTTCCTAAAAAGGGTGACCGTTCTAATCCCTCAAACTACCGTCCTATTGCTTTAATTTCCTGCCTATCTAAAGCTTTTGAATCTATCCTCAACAGAAAGATTCTTAAACATCTATCACTTCAAAACCTTCTATCTGATCGCCAGTATGGGTTCCGTCAAGGCCGCTCTACTGGTGATCTGGCATTTTTTGGTGGGGAGTTTTTTTTATTTTTTTATTTTGGTGAAACTTTTGCTGTTGCCTTGGATATATCAAAAACTTTTTATAGAGTCTGGCACAAAGCTTTGATTTCCAAACTACCCTTCTACGGTTTCTATCCTTCTCTCTGTAACTCATATTTCCTTTCTGACGGTTTTATTGCTGCTGTGGTAGATGGTTATTGTTCTTCTCCAAAATCTATTAACAGTGGTGTTCCTCAGTGTTTTGTCCTGTCACCCACTCTGTTCTTATTATTCATCAATAACCTTTTAAACCAAATTCCTTGTCCTATCCACTCCTACGCTGATGATGCCACCCTGCACTTTTTCAAGTCTTTTCATAGACGCCCAACCCTTCAGGAAGTAAGCATTTCACGCAGGGAAGCTACAGAACGCCTGATTTCTGGTCTCTATAAAATTGCTGATCGGGGAAAAGCCTCAAAAACTCATTTCCTCCTCCTCTTTCTCGTCACCGCAATGTTGCATCTCTTCCTGTCTTCTACCCCTATTTTCATGCTAACTGCTCTTCTGATCTTACAAACTGCATGCTTCCCCTCCTCCCGCGGCCAAAACTTTCTTCTTTCTCTCATCTCTCTCTCTCTCTCTCTCTCTCTCTCTCTCTCTCTCTCTCTCTCTCTCTCTCTCTCTCTCTCTCTGTCCACCTCTTTAATGCAAGAGTTAACCAGTATTCTAAATCATTCATCCCTTTCTCTGGTAAACTCTGGAACTTTCTGCCTGCTTCTGTATTTCCACCTTCCTATGACTTGAACTCCTTCAAGAGGAAGGTTTCAAGACGTTTATCCTTCAATTTTTTTACCACCACTTCGGACCCTGTTCGGGGACAGGCATCTCAGTGAGCTTTTACTTTTTTTTTCTCTCTTTTTTTTCTTATTAGATTTTTGTTGCCTTTGGCCCGGTGTCCCTCCTATATATATAAAAAAAAAAAAACCTGATGATGATGATAATGATGATGATAATGACGATGATGATGATGACAAAAGAATTAGCTACAAAGGAATATAAGCAGCAACAGACCCCTAGCTAATTATGATAATGATGATGATGATGATGATGACGATGACGATGACGACGAGGAGAAGGAGGAGGACAAGAAAGAACGGAACCTTTGGCATCTTACATTTCTTACTTCAAAATATTAATCTAGTGTAACTTATCACCAACAGACTTCGTAGGGACAAACAGATCGGAGAAGAAGGAGGAGGAAGAAGAGGGGGAGTGGAGAAACCTGTTGACCTAGTATTGAGGAAGTTGATGGGTGGACTGGGTACACGTGTGGTGAGATTAGCCATGAAAGAGATGAGCCGGTCTGAGAGAGAGAGAGAGAGAGAGAGAGAGAGAGAGAGAGAGAGAGAGAGAGAGAGAGAGAGAGAGAGAGAGAGAGAGAGAGAGAGAGAGAGTTATGAGATGTCTGACGCGGTGAGAGTGGATGGCCATGTTTGTTGAGAAGACAGAGAGAAAGAGAGAGTACATTCAGTGAAAGATTCGGTGTAAAAGAAAGAAGCAAGCGATGGAATGAGTATGCTGCAAGAGGATCAGTCAGAAGGGAGGGCTGTATTGATAAGGAGTGGAAGAATTTTCGTAGGGGAAGTGTGTAGGATTCCCACTGACCATCGCCACCACCGCCATCACGACACAAACAAACAATCTCTTCACACCCTGCTTATCTAATTCTTATTTTCTCAGGATCGTGTCATGGTTCCTGTGTGGAGTGCGGCTCCTGTTTCTTCACCTTCCTGTACTTTTCCGTGCCTTCCCGAGATCGTGGTGAAAATATCAAATCGTTAACTACGTAAGGAGAGAAGGGATCGTACTCTCGCACATTTCAACGTCTCATCTTGACTAATCATAACACAGTTTATTGGAAATTACTACGATTTTCCCATTGTTTTCATGATTGCAGTGTTAGTTTAGCTTGGTTTCTGCATCACGAACAGGAAAAACACACATGAAAACTGGCTTTAGTGGAAGGTATTACGGTTTTCCAAGTGTTTTCATAATTACAGAGATAGTTTAGCTCCGTGTCTGCATCATGAATAGGAAAAAAAAAATAGACTAACCATAACTGTGGCTTTTGGAAATGCTCCTGATGAGAAAATGAAGCGCTTAAGAAGACAAGCGTACAAGTGACGTCTGGTATTTGATCCCTTATAAGCTGCGCATAACATTAATGGAGTGAGAAAAGTTTTGTTATTTCTCGTTACTAGGGAAGAAAAGAGATTAGCAGACTAAGCCACAGTACAAATTATACATATATATTGCACAACCTGTGTATCACCTTATGGCAATCAATCAATCAATCAATCAATCAATCAATCAATCAATCAATCAATTAATCTACTCAACACTAAGACACGTAAGTGAAAACAGAACTGCGTGGTTAAAAGAACAACTGCAAACTATTTATTTATTTGGAGTCACTGTTCTCTGTGACCTTGAGAAAGTTGCGAGGTGGCGACTCCTTCCCACTTCCCCCTTCCCCGATACCTCTCCAACACCGCCCCCTTCCCCCGGTCACCAGGCGGCAGAAAGTCATCCTACGCACAAAGGTAAAGCTTGCACGACACTACTCCGGGGACTGGACTCTAACCCCGGGCATTGCGATCGAAGGACAGTGTAGGGTACAGACAGGGAGGGAATTAGTCACTATTATTCTGACCTTTGCTAGGAGTCTGTATGTATCCGGAACCGTCACGTGTCCTGTCTTGCTACACAGGCACATCTATACCCTCCCTCCCTTCCATAGAGACATACAGATAGACGGAGAGAGATAAGCAGATAGATGGATAGGTAGATAGATTGATAGGTAGATAAACACAAATACATACATATATGCATGAATACATAAATATAAAGATAGAAAAACATTCACAGATACATAGACGAAGAGAGAGAGAGAGAGAGAGAGAGAGAGAGAGAGAGAGAGAGAGAGAGAGAGAGAGAGAGAGAGAGAGAGAGAGAGAGAGAGAGAGAGAGATAAATAGTTAGGTAGACAGTGCAGTCCAGTCCTTCATTGTCCATTCACTTGAGACGGTTTTTGAACTTGACAATAACGTTTGATTTCTGTAAAAATTAAATAGAGTATTTACAATATAATGAGGTACACTTCTCTTCAGAGGATTATTAATTAGTTTAAAATTATTCACTTTAACGAGAGCTTTTGTCAAGTCCAGAAAGCATCCACAGATAGACAGATAAAAAGATAGATAGATAGACGGATAGACTGAGACAGACAGATACGTAGATAGACTGATAGATGAATGGATAGATTGACAGACAAACAGACAGGTAAACGGAGAAAGATGGACTAATAGGTAGATAGGTAGGTAGACAGACAGACAGACAGACAGACAGACAGACAGACAGACAGAGACAGACAGACAGACAGACAGACAGAGACAGATTTCTCACACTCCAACAACAATCACACGTAATGAATTGTGCCAGGCCTATCACTTCGTCATAAATTTGCTAGACACTACAAAAAGAGAACGCACGTGCTCATCCCCGTGCTGGTGCTGGTGGTGGTGGTGATCCTGACTGCCTATCCTGCTCTAGCTGGCACAAGACACGTGCATCACCCGGGCTGCTGCCACCTATGCCCGGACAAAAGTAACGGGCAACACGGAAAAACCGGAATATCAACCCCTACACTTTTCAAGGTTCCGAACCCACCACCACCACCATCACTAACACCATCAACACCTGCGTCTTTCCCTCGTTACACCTATTTACTAATTCATGGAGAATGATGTGTATAAAATATTGTATTGAAGTATTTTCTAGTCCGTCTGTCCTTCAGGTTAGCTGTTCACCAATTCACAGAGAATAAAGTGTGTAAACACTGTATTTAAGTGTGTTGCTAGCTCATCTCTCCTTCATGTTAACTGGATTGTAATTTTTGATATTCAGCAGCAAATGGATCGTGACAAGATTTAAATGAGAATTTGAAAGATATATTTTCTAAAAAAAAAAAATCATATCAGATAATTGCAAGCTGTGGACGACTAGAGTTAAACATATATCCTTACTGCTGGTAAAAAAAAAAAAATAAATAAATAAATAAATGAATAAATAAATAAATAAATAAAAATAAAAAATCCATGAGTTTTGCATTTACAAGTAAATTCGTGAAAGTAACCAAATGTTCCCTCAATATAAATCTAACAATACAAAACATGATATCTGACGGGGACTTAACAGGTGTAGCTCTGAACAGACAATCAAGAAGACCAAGCCAAGAATGCCATGTGGAATGCGGCTGGAGAGAGACGCTCCAGGTGATCTTACATGATGCTGAGTAACGCAATAAATGACGTGCGCGGCAATTAACACAGGACATAAATAAGAGTAGAACGGTTGAAACAGTTGAACAGTTTAGACTGAAAGGAATGAGCTGAGCTAATTCGTACGGGTAATCGTAATATGAAAAATTTTGCGTTCATAATGGTTAGAAAATGGAGTTGTATTATACGTATATCAAGAAATGGAATGGAGCGTGTGCAGGACACTGACACACTCACAAACAATGACTTTGAAGACTTGAACACAACAAGAATGAAAAAGAATGTTGACGGACGAGAGGATCATCAGGAGGATAAGGATTGCACATGAATTTTACGAAGCAGCTAAAGAGAAAATGCCTTGACCTCAGAAATTATAACAAAAGACAGCACAGCATCAAACACAGTCCCGTCTCTACATTCCGAGCCGCTCTGTCAGTCCGTGGCTCGGTCAAAGCTCTCATCCAAGTAACAAACCGCGAAGAGCTGGAATAGCATTTTTTACATGTGAAGTCAATAATTTCCAGCAGACCTTTAGGCAAAGCAACAATGAGTCTCCTTCCTCCCACCTTAAAGTAAATCTGTTTTTGCTCAGATTTATGGGGTACATTAAATAAGAAAAAAAAATAAATAAATAGAAAAGGGAAGACCCAAAACATCCCCGCAACAACAACAACAACAACAACAACAACAACAACAACAACAACAACAACAACAACAAAAACAACAAAAACATCGCACAACAGGAATTACCGGAGTTGATGCAACCCTCAGGCGGGGCGGCCCTTGTGCAGACCGGCTGGCTATAAAAGAAGTAACAAGCTTCCCAGCACACCAGACACAGCTCCTCCTCTCACCGCAGCGGAACCTTCCTTCACTCGACATCATGCGAGCTGTAAGTATCCTCTTCCTTGCTTGTAAGACCCAACCAGTGCCTCGGTCTGCCTTTTAGTTTGTCATATCCACATCATCGTAGACAAATAATACCCATGGAACTTATAACGCCTCTCCCCCCTCAGCTGACTCTCCTGTTGGTGGTTGTTGTGGCCCTGACGGCGCTGGTGGTGGTGCAGGCCATGCCAGAACCAGTCGCAGCTCCTCACCCCGAGGCCCTCGCTGACCCAGCTGCCGCCCCTGACCCCAGCAGGCGATTCGGCTACGGATTTGGATTTGGCGGCTATGGCGGCGGTCACCACCACCATCACGGTCACCACGGATACTACCGCCCTCACTACCGTCCATCCTATGGCCACGGCGGCCACTACCACCACCACCACCACCACTGATGCGCAAGCCCGTAATGGACAAGACAGGAAACCTATATAAGCAGTCTTGGAATGTTCAAGGCTTCGGCAGCGACACATCAACACACCTATTACCACTTCTAAACCACTTCCTCAACTACTTCCCCTGCCGCCTCTACTCTCCATCTAAAGAACTTCTTCTGTCACTCATCTTCGCCAAACCAACACTGTAACCATGTTCGGTCGTCTGTCTCTCTCTTTTTTTTTTTTTTCCTATGGAAAATAAAGTGTAAAAATGTTGTACTTCAATGTATCTTCAACCCAAACTTTCTTCACATAAAATTTCATAACTGTGTTCGGCATTGTTTCGTCGCTAAATAAGTCAGAAGTGGACGAGTTTAAATTAAGAAGACGAGCCCACACTCCTCCTCCTGGGCTTCAGGGAGCGCAAGGTGGGGAGATGAGTAGCCTCGGCTAAGAACTTAAGATTACATGAAGTGTAATAATAGCCAAATAGAATACAATACAAGCAAGAGGTTATGTAGTGAGTCAAATACAATAAATATAATACAAGCAAAAGCTTATGCTGTGAGTCAAATACAATACAAGTAAGATATTATGCGGCGAGTGCAATATAAATCAATACAAGCAAGAGGTCGTGAGGTGAGCACTGTGCAGCTGAGACATTCCTCTAAGGACCCGCGAGGGACAGCCAAGAATCTCAGGAAAAAAGTCACCGCAACACGAGACGCGGCGCCACAGCGGACACTCAGATGAAGGATAGCGAGATAAAATAGACCAGATGGACGATTTCCAAAGATATTTCACAAGTTTTCTTGAAAATTGCTTGGCGTATAAATCTGCTATGTGAGAGGAATGTTCACTGCAGGAATAAAGTTTCAGAATGCTCCTACATCAGCCATCTCAAAACATGTAGTGCTATCGATGCGCACTGCACACAGCAAGGATACATGAATCTTGTCAGTTTCTTTTTTTTTTTTTTGTGTATAAGGTAACTACGTCTGAACTGGTATAGGGGTGACATAAGCAAAATTTTAAGACAAGAAATAATGGATTCAGACGCTATCAAGCTAGATGAAAAAAATAAATAAATAAATAGATAGATAATTAGAAAGGAACTGGTTCTCAAACAGAATGGTGGATGAATGGAATAAACGCAGCATCAGGTTGTTAGTGAGGAGTCATAAGGTCGCCTTAAAAGATTAAACAAATTTATGGATGAGGATGATGGGTGAAAAAAAAAAAATAGGTGGTTGTTTCATAGAGAACTGCCACGTGTAGGCCTGAAAGCTTCTTATATATTCCCTTATTCTCTTATGTTCTTACGTTTACGTACACCACTTTTTTTTCTTTCGTGTGAACAAAAAACCTTCCACGTGACGGAAACTATTGTTCTTGTTATCGTTGGCGACCACAAGATCCATCCATCCATACAGCAGGCTGCTCCCCCTCACAGGGAGGCGACCCTGACCATACCACTCGTCTTATTACGATAATAAAGGTACAGATCTGGGAATTACCAGCTACCTCCCTCCGCCTCTCTTATGACCATATACTGAAACACTTCTGCGCCGCACCATTACATACAAACGGCTCTAGGTGAAGTGACACAGGTTTTTAAGTATTTTTATGGTTCTAATGACATCAAAAAGATTTCTACATTAACAGGAGAAACACTCTTGAAAACCAAGCTAATCATCTTTGTGACCTTTGTAATTAGTTGTGATGAGAGAGCAGAGCGTTTCAGAATACAGGCCTTGGTCGCCCTTTGTGATCCACACGGTGCCAGTTTTCTTCCAGCCAAGCCACATAGCGTGCAGCAAAGCAACCCCTCCCACACCACCACAGGGGCCACAGGGAGGACTCAAAAGTATTAGGACGCATGGTATTTCTCTCTCTCTCTCTCTCTCTCTCTCTCTCTCTCTCTCTCTCTCTCTCTCTCTCTCTCTCTCTCTCTCTCTCTCTGTGTGTGTGTGTGTGTGTGTGTGTGTGTGTGTGTGTGTGTGTGAAGAGGAAAAAAAAGGAAAAATAAACTACGTAATTCCGTTCTTCTTACCCAGCCTTCCACGTCCGTCAGCATGAGATTAGAATTATCTCCATCATACAAGCCCAGCTGTTGCATTTTAATTACTTTAATGTACCCGCCCTGTCTTCTCTCAAACCTTTATTTATCTCCTGGACGACAACGGTATATACTCGGCTGCCAGACCGCTTCCCCATCAAGGACTCGAACCGACGCCCAAGGAAAACACGCTCACAAATTCACGCATCAGCCACGATTCCACAAAGATGCTCTGCCCAGGACGTGATTGATTTCTCTTTGAATGCCAACTTGTAATTCAAAAGAAGTTACACAAAGAAACACCAGTAATGCTGCAGCTTAGTGATGACCTAAACCTGCGTATTATAGTGGCGGTGAAGGAACAAGTAAAGGACGGCACGAAGCAATATCAAGGGTTTAGACGGAAGCACAACCATCAGTAGGCACTTCACCACGCTAAGAACATCACTAACTTTGCTACAATGCACCTCCGCTGTACTGCAGTGTACGTGTGTGTGTGTGTGTGTGTGTGTGTGTGTGTGTGTGTGTGTGTGTGTGTGTGTGTGTGTGTGTGTGTGTGTGTGTGTGTGTGTGTGTGTGTGAAAAAATAAAGGAAATGATAAGCAATACAACTGATGTAAAAGTTACGAGATCTTTTTTCCCACTTTCCTGACCGTACCGGCGTCATGGGTACCACAGCTCCCCAGCAAGTGGAGAGTCCTGAGTCCGATCTCCGGGTGCGCATTAAAAAACATACATACATACATACATACATACATACATACATACATATATAATGACATTTCTCCCCGAGTTAGGATACACAACCTGATCATACACATCGCGGTTGGGTTAGAGCAACACTGCCACCGTATTTCCTCCAGATCAAAGAAAAGGCAAGTTTAATTAGGGAGATCTCACGCTGGTATGCAGATGCAGGCAGATACCGACATGAAGTATATTAAGAATTATTTACCGCACTTCATATACAATTAAAGTACCACACGGTCGAAAAATTAAAACACTTCCCGCTACACTTGAATAATGAGGAGATACTGTTTTTACTCAGATTTATGGGGTATATTAAATAAAAAAAATATATATATAAATAAATAGAAATGGGAAGACCCAGAATATCCCTACAACAACAACAACAACAAAAAACAACAACAACATGATATTATACGTTCAATTTTCACTCCTCTACGTACGTACAAAAACGGTCAGAAGAGTTTACATTATTCTTAAGAACAGGCTCTCCCACCTTTGTGACGTGTATTTTTGAAAACAGAGAGAGAGAGAGAGAGAGAGAGAGAGAGAGAGAGAGAGAGAGAGAGAGAGAGAGAGAGAGAGAGAGAGAGAGAGAGAGAGAGAGAGAGAGAGAGGGAGGGAGGGAGGGAGGGAGGGAGGGAGGGAGGGAGGGAGGAAGGAAGGAAGGAAGGAAGGAAGGAAGGAAGGAAGGAAGGAAGGAAGGAAGGAAGGAAGGAAGGAAGGAAGGAAGGAAGGAAGGAAGGAACTAACAAGCAAACAAACGAAAGACCGAACGAGCACACAAACAAGAAACATAAAATGGTAATCAGTACATCTGAGGTAAAGCTTCAAAAAGTTTTTGCCATTAACTATGTTGTATGTTCGTCATTTTCAGAGCCCATACCTATAGAGAAAATTCCCCTGAATACGACAGGATAATAAAAAGATATATTCATCAATAAAAATGAGCTGAGCTGCTGAATTATTTCCAAAACAAAATTCGTTTTTTCATTTACTCACCGCTATCTGTTGCCTAAGTGGGGAGAGGAGCGAGACAGGCACAGTGAGGAGTGACACAATAACATGAGAAGTCTACACACTGGTTTATTCAAATGCTTCTATTACGAATACTTGTTTATTTACCTCAGGTCTCTCACTCTTTACTGATGACCCTGTTTTGATTTCTACTTATTGTTAGTAATAAAAAAAATACAGAAATTATGAGTGAAAAAAAAAAAAAAAAGGCAGAAGGCAGATCTACAAGAGGTGAGCGGGCAGGAATGAGAGGCAGCGACGGAAGGAAGCAACACTTTGTCATGGTGAATGCAGAATAGTTTTCTTTAACGACTTATTTTCTTAGCACGGACGCGTCCATACTTGCTCTGTGGATGCCCATTTCCTTACAGTACTATCTAATATCATAGTTTAGTTAAGTAATATATGTGACGATTTCTCCAATATATATATATATATATATATATATATATATATATATATATATATATATATATATATATATATATATATATATATATATATATATATATATATATAAGGCCTTCCATTGCCTCCCGCTCGCGGCGTCGTGACTTGTGACTGGTTATTCTGCAGAGCCGCTATTCTCATGCTTTGCAAGGCTTTCAAGGCTCCTGATTGGATGTTACGGGTCGGTTCATTTTCCTTGATGGACAACGCTTCTAGGATATCGTCGGGGCAGACCGTGGTGATTTGTGTGTTTTTTTTTTCTATTATTTTTCTTGTTAGGCGTGACTTGTGTTCTTCTTCCAGATGTTTCTTCGGAGCCCCTGACGTGAGCTGTTTCGGAGAACAATAGGAGGGACCCCATCAGATCCATAAGCCTTCCGAGGGTTTAGGCCAGCGAAGGCATGGAAAACATCACTGCGAAGAATTTTAATAGGTGGCATGAAGTAGTCAGAGGGTGGAGGAGACACTGGAAAAGTACTACTGCATCCACTACTTCAGTGGAACACGACCACCATAATAAACAGAAAAGAAGAAAACAAGAAATAAAATAGAAGGAAGGAAGAAAGAAAGAAAAAAGAAAGAAAGAAAAAAAGAAAGAAGGAAGGAAGAAAACAAAGATTAAGTAAGGTTAAGAATTAGTTAAAAGGATGGCTTCCACACAAAACAAATAAACATGACAATGATGGCCATGGACACAAGGTGCAAACATGAAATGAATGCAGGAAATCGTCGGAAAGAAAAAAAAAGTATTCCCCCACACAAGAGCAAATCAATAAATAAACAAAAAAGATCTTCACGTATGTAACTTTTCGTGTAAAAAAAAAAATTCAGCGGAACACATTCCAGCAGCCCTTCAGGCGGCGCGGCAACAGGTCTTCACTGTGCCTTGGGAGATGTTTTGTATTAATCACAAAAAAATAAAAATAAAATAAAATAAAAGAGAAAAAACAAGAAAAAAAAAACAGACTTACACAAGATTAGCGACGGGAATTACCGGCCTGGAAGCTCCGTCAGGTGAACAAGCCTTGTGCATGTCCAGGTATAAAAGCAGGACGGCGCCACGCAGCTCACCAAACACACCTGCTCCACCACAGCTCAGCCTTGCCTCATTCCCTCACTGGACGCCATGCGAGCAGTAAGTTGTCTTCTGTCCAGCACCCAACCTGCGCCATCATCTGTCATGTACTCTCTCTTGCAGACAAGTGCTACCCACAGTACTCATAACGCCTCTCCCGCAGCTGACCCTCTTGTTGATGGTGGCCGTGGCCCTGACGGCGCTGGTGGTAGTACAGGCCATGCCAGAACCCCTCCCTGATCCAGACCCTGAGGCCCTCCCAAACCCAGAGGCGTTCCCTGACCCAGAGGCCTTCCCTAATCACGGCAGGCGATATGGCGGCCGATACGGTAGCCATGGACATAGATACGGTGGCCACCACCACTACCACCCTCACCGCCGCCCACACAGCCACGTCCACTACACTACCTACCACTGAAGACCACACGAGACAGACCAGGACACCGGAATAAGCAAGCATTGAATTATTAAGGACTCTCCTACACCACAAAACTTCAGGCATCTTCACCGCCTCCACCATTCCTCTTAAATATGATTCTATGAACCACAAAAAAAAAATAAATAAAATAAATAAGTAAATAAATAAATAAACTGAATTATTTTTGTGCTTCAGTATACTCTCCATCCAAGCTTCCCTAACAGTAAATCATGAAACCTACGCACTTGTATCTGAATTTATCACAACACCACAGCAGTCTGAAGGGAACGAAAGTCACAGTTTTGGCTGGAAACACAGACTCCTACTTCAGAGATGCAAGGATGCAAGGTCGAAAGCAACGCCTAAGAAAATTATAATGACTAATAAAAGGTATAAGAAAAATAGAGAACAACAACGAGATCATGGTTCGTGTTCCTTAAGGTTTTGCCATCATCATCTCGACAACTTTTAACAGGCTTTAGTAAAGATGAGTTCAAAGCTGTTTCCATGCTCCTAATATTTTAAAATAGACTTTGCACCATCAGTGCATAAGAAAACATCATGAGAATCAAGTTAATCATCATTGTGATCTTTAAAATTAGTCCTCGTGAAACCCCAGCTTTGAGAAATAAGAGCAGAAGAGGCAGGCATTGGGCAGCGGCCTCTTCGACGTGCGAGGTTCACGAGTATTCGCGTAGATTCACACATCGACCACTACGCCACGAATGCGCATTGACTGAGCGAGAATTACAATTACTGATTGGTCCTCACATGATAGGTATCTAAAAAGAGCTTAGGAGGTTCACGTGCACACTTAGGAGATTCACGAGTACCGGTACAGACTCACGCATCCACCCCTGTGCCACGAATACGCAACTACTGAGATAGAATTACAAGTATTGACCGGCAGTAGGTACCTGACAACAGCTTACATAATGGAGGTCAAGCAAATAACACTAATGGATTTACACCTGTTTCTTACAGTGGCAGTCAAGGGAGGGACAATAAGGGACGGCTCTCCAAACCACAGTAACCTTTGGACTTCAGAAAGACAACGCAGCAAGTTTCCTGCCTGTTAGACGAATATTTGGGCCTTGTGGGGATTTGGGGAGGAACAGTCTTCGAGGCTTTCTTCTTTATATATATATATAACTACAGCTTGTACAGAGATATGTACAGAGACAACCTTGTCCTCTACGTTCTCGTATCTGGGCTGAGTCTGTTCTCCACTTATCCCAGCTCGTTTACTTTATTGTGTAGTGATTGGCCAGCCGGCTAGTCACTCCTCGCTAATCCTCGCGAGACTGGCGCTGCCTTGTGGGTTCCCCAGCTCCCAGGCGCTTGACCTGACCTCATTTTGAGTCTGGCCGGTCCCACACCTGGGAAGCTTAGCATGTTGGGAATCTACGAGGATTAGCGTGGAGTGACTAGCCGGCACTGAGTGCCAGGATGGTTAGCCAACACTTCCCACTATGCTGACGTTGTGTCTTGTCTCTCAAGGAACATGCCTTCTAGTTGACACACCCAACTCTGCAGACACAACTTGTTTTGGATGCCAAACCCAGCTGCATTATATTTCCATCGCAACACTGCGGCGATGAGAAAGAGGCTGAAGACAGTCAGTTGAGAGGAGTTGATGAGACGAAAAGCTTTTGATTCCATCCTGTCTAAAAGAGCTGTATGAGTGGAACCCCCCAGACATATGAAGCATACTCCATACATGGGCGGATAAGGCCTTTGTACAGAGTTAGCAGTTGGGAGGGGGGGGGAGAAAAACTGACGGAGACGTCTCAGAACACCTAACTTCATAGAAGCTCTTTTAGCTAGAGATAAGATGTGAAGTTTCCAGTTTAGATTATAAGTAAAAGACAGACCGAGGATGTTCAGTGTAGAAGAGGGGGACAGTTGAGTATCACTGAAGAAGAGGGGATAGTTGTCTGGAAGGTTGTGACGAGTTAATAGATGGAGGAATTGAGTTTTTGAGGCATTGAATAATACCAAGTTTTCTGCCCCAATCAGAAATTTTAGAAAGATCAGAAATCAGGCGTTCTGTGGCTTCCCAGCGTGAAATGTTTTCCTCCTGAAGGATTGGACGTCTATGAAAAGACGTGGAAAAGTGCAGGGTGGTATCATCAGCGTAGGAGTGGACAGGACAAGAAGTTTGCTTTAGAAGGTCATTGATAAATAATAAGAAGAGAGTAGGTGACAGGACAAAACCCTGAGGAACACCGCTGTTAATAGATTTAGAAGAGCAGTGAACGTCTACCACTGCAGCAATACAACGGTCAGAAAGGAAACTTGAGATGAAGTTACAGAGAGAAGGATAGAGGCCGAAGGAGGATAGTTTAATTGGAAATCAAGGCTTTGTGCAAGACTCTATCAAAAGCTTTAGATATGTCCAAGGCAACAGCAAAAGTTTCACCAAAATCTTTAGAATAGGATGACCAAGACTCAATATTGAAAGATAGAAGATCAACAATAGAGCGGCATTGATGGAATCCATACTGGCAATAGATAGAAGGCTGTGAAATGAGAGATGTTTAAGAATCTTCCTGTTGAGGATAGATTATTACGATAATAAAGGTACAGATCTGGGAATTACCAGCTACCTCCCTCCGCCTCTCTTATGACCATATACTGAAACACTTCTGCGCCGCACCATTACATACAAACGGCTCTAGGTGAAGTGACACAGGTTTTTAAGTATTTTTATGGTTCTAATGACATCAAAAAGATTTCTACATTAACAGGAGAAACACTCTTGAAAACCAAGCTAATCATCTTTGTGACCTTTGTAATTAGTTGTGATGAGAGAGCAGAGCGTTTCAGAATACAGGCCTTGGTCGCCCTTTGTGATCCACACGGTGCCAGTTTTCTTCCAGCCAAGCCACATAGCGTGCAGCCAGGCAACCCCTCCCACACCACCACAGGGGCCACAGGGAGGACTCAAAAGTATTAGGACGCATGGTATTTTTCTCTCTCTCTCTCTCTCTCTCTCTCTCTCTCTCTCTGTGTGTGTGTGTGTGTGTGTGTGTGTGTGTGTGTGTGTGTGTGTGTGTGTGTGTGTGTGTGTGTGTGTGTGTGTGTGTGTGTGTGTGTGTGTGTGTGTGTGTGTGTGTGTGTGTGTGTGTGTGTGTGAAGAGGAAAAAAAAGGAAAAATAAACTACGTAATTCCGTTCTTCTTACCCAGCCTTCCACGTCCGTCAGCATGAGATTAGAATTATCTCCATCATACAAGCCCAGCTGTTGCATTTTAATTACTTTAATGTACCCGCCCTGTCTTCTCTCAAACCTTTATTTATCTCCTGGACGACAACGGTATATACTCGGCTGCCAGACCGCTTCCCCATCAAGGACTCGAACCGACGCCCAAGGAAAACACGCTCACAAATTCACGCATCAGCCACGATTCCACAAAGATGCTCTGCCCAGGACGTGATTGATTTCTCTTTGAATGCCGACTTGTAATTCAAAAGAAGTTACACAAAGAAACACCAGTAATGCTGCAGCTTAGTGATGACCTAAACCTGCGTATTATAGTGGCGGTGAAGGAACAAGTAAAGGACGGCACGAAGCAATATCAAGGGTTTAGACGGAAGCACAACCATCAGTAGGCACTTCACCACGCTAAGAACATCACTAACTTTGCTACAATGCACCTCCGCTGTACTGCAGTGTACGTGTGTGTGTGTGTGTGTGTGTGTGTGTGTGTGTGTGTGTGTGTGTGTGTGTGTGTGTGTGTGTGTGTGTGTGTGTGTGTGTGTGTGTGTGTGTGTGTGTGTGTGTGTGTGTGAAAAAATAAAGGAAATGATAAGCAATACAACTGATGTAAAAGTTACGAGATCTTTTTTCCCACTTTCCTGACCGTACCGGCGTCATGGGTACCACAGCTCCCCAGCAAGTGGAGAGTCCTGAGTCCGATCTCCGGGTGCGCATTAAAAAACATACATACATACATACATACATACATACATACATACATACATATATAATGACATTTCTCCCCGAGTTAGGATACACAACCTGATCATACACATCGCGGTTGGGTTAGAGCAACACTGCCACCGTATTTCCTCCAGATCAAAGAAAAGGCAAGTTTAATTAGGGAGATCTCACGCTGGTATGCAGATGCAGGCAGATACCGACATGAAGTATATTAAGAATTATTTACCGCACTTCATATACAATTACGTACCACACGGTCGAAAAATTAAAACACTTCCCGCTACACTTGAATAATGAGGAGATACTGTTTTTACTCAGATTTATGGGGTATATTAAATAAAAAAAATATATATATAAATAAAGTGGGGAGAGGAGCGAGACAGGCACAGTGAAGAGTGACACAATAACATGAGAAGTCTACACACTGGTTTATTCAAATGCTTCTATTACGAATACTTGTTTATTTACCTCAGGTCTCTCACTCTTTACTGATGACCCTGTTTTGATTTCTACTTATTGTTAGTAATAAAAAAAATACAGAAATTATGAGTGAAAAAAAAAAAAAAAGGCAGAAGGCAGATCTACAAGAGGTGAGCGGGCAGGAATGAGAGGCAGCGACGGAAGGAAGCAACACTTTGTCATGGTGAATGCAGAATAGTTTTCTTTAACGACTTATTTTCTTAGCACGGACGCGTCCACACTTGCTCTGTGGATGCCCATTTCCTTACAGTACTATCTAATATCATAGTTTAGTTAAGTAATATATGTGACGATTTCTCCAATATATATATATATATATATATATATATATATATATATATATATATATATATATATATATATATATATATATATATATATATATATATATATATATATAAGGCCTTCCATTGCCTCCCGCTCGCGGCGTCGTGACTTGTGACTGGTTATTCTGCAGAGCCGCTATTCTCATGCTTTGCAAGGCTTTCAAGGCTCCTGATTGGATGTTACGGGTCGGTTCATTTTCCTTGATGGACAACGCTTCTAGGATATCGTCGGGGCAGACCGTGGTGATTTGTGTGTTTTTTTTTCTATTATTTTTCTTGTTAGGCGTGACTTGTGTTCTTCTTCCAGATGTTTCTTCGGAGCCCCTGACGTGAGCTGTTTCGGAGAACAATAGGAGGGACCCCATCAGATCCATAAGCTTTCCGAGGGTTTAGGCCAGCGAAGGCATGGAAAACATCACTGCGAAGAATTTTAATAGGTGGCATGAAGTAGTCAGAGGGTGGAGGAGAGGGAGGAACAAGCCCAGAATCGTCCAAGGTAGAGTTTTTAGCAAAGGTTTGAGCGAAGAGTTCAGCTTTAGAAATAGATGTGATAGCAGTGGTGCCATCTGGTTGAAATAAAGGAGGGAAAGAAGAAGAAGCAAAGTTATTGGAAATATATTTGGCTAGATGCCAGAAATCACGAGGGGAGTTAGATCTTGAAAGGTTTTGACATTTTCTGTTAATGAAGGAGTTTTTGGCTAGTTGGAGGACAGACTTGGCATGGTTCCAGGCAGAAATATAAAGTGCATGAGATTCTGGTGATGGAAAGCTTAAGTACCTTTTGTGGGCCACCTAGGTGAGGCGTCTGGACAGCTTCACTATAGTCATGCCGACATAGGTGGAAGGAAGGGCTTCACAGTTCCCTTGTTTACAAGTGAACCTATTGACGACATATGATTGCTAAAGTTGTCCTTTCACCTTGTTGAGCCTGTTTCTGTGGCGCAGATGGCTTGTTTTCTTGTTTTAACAGTAAATGACCAAGTTCAGGCGTTTTTCAGTTGATATAATGTTCTTCTCCAATATTTGCTTCATAATTCTTTCTTCTTCTTTGTAGGTGGTGGTGTACTGTGCACTGCAGAATATGTCGATGGCTTCTTTCTTCCTCGTAGTTCCTTCTACTTCCCGGTGCCAGCGGTCGATAATTCTCTTTATTTGATTGTTTATGTCTCTTTTGTTGGAGCCGTTATTTAGTAGCACTTGTTTAGAGCGTTCTATTTCTTTAGCAATACCATTCCTGGACATGCTGATGAGACAAGAACAAGAGACTTTCAACACCGACGTCTACATGAAACCTACAAACCCTGGCCACTGCCTGAACGGAAACAACGAGTGTTCCCAACGATACAAGGATTCTGTCATCGCAGCATATATATGAAGAACACTCACTCATTGTAGCACGTGGAAACAAGTTCATTAAGAAAAAATGATAATTCATTTTATAAACTATTTGTACATGTTACATGTTTCGTGGTTTCACAACAGCCGACAGTCTTTCATGATTAAATTGATATTTACATTTTAGAATACTTTGTTTCCAAGCCAAACTTCAGTTCCCTGTCACACGCTGTGGATGCAATGAATCATGCTTGGCGGACGTGTCTCAAAAAAATTCGTGACTGACAGCATGTGAGGCCCGCTTGTCTCTGCATCGTAAAGTAAGGTTCCTGCTTCCCGACGAGTCGACCATGAAGGCATCAATGCGTTTTTTTAGCTAATCTGGTTCGTTTACGATTGAAAAGAAAAGTGCGGACAGGACACTGCTTACCTTTGTGTCGAAGCCATGTTTATCTAAGTTCGACAGAAAGTGCAGAGGAACTGTTGTGTAAGTAACGGGTAGCCTTCAAGACGATCATTAATTTGTAGAAAGTTTTCAGAAAAAGAACGTAAACTCTAAATTACGAGAGGATTGATGATGCCCGCGAAATACGAAAAATGGATCGCTGACTTAAAGACACAGAGCAATGTACTAAAAAGACTGTCACAGTGACACCTCAACATATCATGGACGAGCAGCAAAATAAAGCCAGCCCGGCGGAAAGGACCTGCTTCATCACCGGCCTGTCCAGTGTCACAGAAATATGATGGAACACAAACATAGCAAAAAATAAATTAATAAATGAAAAGGAACTTACATACGACAAAAATTAACGTGACGATGATGTCCATGGAGACAAGACTCAAACATTTAGTGAATGCTAGCGATCATAAAAAATACATAAAAGTGCCAAGCAGGTACTGAAACTTAATTTCTTATTACATATATGTTTTGTTTCTTGGCTCTTCCTTATTATTTATTCTTTTGTGATTAATACAAAGCATCTCCCAAGGCTCAGTGAGGAAGACTTGTTGCCACGCCGCCCAAAGTGGAACGGGTTTGAATGTAACAATTTTTTGTTTCCCCTGTATTGAAAAGTTTTATTTCATTTTATTCTTTTTGCGTGTGTGTGTGTGTGTGTGTGTGTGTGTGTGTGTGTGTGTGTGTGTGTGTGTCTATATATATATATATATATATATATATATATATATATATATATATATATATATATATATATATATATATATATATATATATATATATATATATATATATATATATATATATATATATATATATATATATATATTAGACAAACACGAACACACCCACCCACACACACACACACACACACACACACACACACACACACACACACACACACACACACACACACACACACACACACAAATAAGGAAAATCTTTTCAATACAGAGGGAAAAAACATTTTTAGATTTAAACACGTTCCGCTTTAGGCGGCAACAAGTTTTCTTCGCTGAGCTTGGGAGATGCTTTGTATTAATCACAAAAAAATAAAAATAAAATAAAATAAAAGGGAAAAACCAAGAAAAAAAAAAAAACAGACTTACACAAGGTCAGCGACGGGAATTACCGGCCTGGAAGCTCCGTCAGGTGAACAAGCCTTGTGCATGTCCAGGTATAAAAGCAGGACGGCGCCTCGCAGCTCACCAAACACACCTGCTCCACCACAGCTCAGCCTTGCCTCATTCCCTCACTGGACGCCATGCGAGCAGTAAGTTGTCTTCTGTCCAGCACCCAACCTGCGCCATCATCTGTCATGTACTCTCTCTTGCAGACAAGTGCTACCCACAGTACTCATAACGCCTCTCCCGCAGCTGACCCTCTTGTTGATGGTGGCCGTGGCTCTGACGGCGCTGGTGGTAGTACAGGCCATGCCAGAACCCCTCCCTGATCCAGACCCTGAGGCCCTCCCAAACCCAGAGGCGTTCCCTGACCCAGAGGCCTTCCCTAATCACGGCAGGCGATATGGCGGCCGATACGGTAGCCATGGACATCGATACGGCAGCCGTTACCACTAGCCCCCTTACCGCCGCCCACACAGCCACGTCCACTACACTACCTACCACTGAAGACCACACGAGACAGACCAGGACACCGGAATAAGCAAGCATTGAATTATTAAGGACTCTCCTACACCACAAAACTTCAGGCATCTTCACCGCCTCCACCATTCCTCTTAAATATGATTCTATGAACCACAAAAAAAAATAATAAATAAATAAATAAATAAATAAATAAATAAATAAACTAAATCATTTTTGTGCTTCAGTATACTCTCCATCCAAGCTTCCCTAACAGTAAATCATGAAACCTACGCACTTGTATCTGAATTTATCACAACACCACAGCAGTCTGAAGGGAACGAAAGTCACAGTTTTGGCTGGAAACACAGACTCCTACTTCAGAGATGCAAGGATGCAAGGTCGAAAGCAACGCCTAAGAAAATTATAATGACTAATAAAAGGTATAAGAAAAATAGAGAACAACAACGAGATCATGGTTCGTGTTCCTTAAGGTTTTGCCATCATCATCTCGACAACTTTTAACAGGCTTTAGTAAAGATGAGTTCAAAGCTGTTTCCATGCTCCTAATATTTTAAAATAGACTTTGCACCATCAGTGCATAAGAAAACATCATGAGAATCAAGTTAATCATCATTGTGATCTTTAAAATTAGTCCTCGTGAAACCCCAGCTTTGAGAAATAAGAGCAGAAGAGGCAGGCATTGGGCAGCGGCCTCTTCCACGTGCGAGGTTCACGAGTATTCGCGTAGATTCACACATCGACCACTACGCCACGAATGCGCATTGACTGAGCGAGAATTACAATTACTGATTGGTCCTCACATGATAGGTATCTAAAAAGAGCTTAGGAGGTTCACGTGCACACTTAGGAGATTCACGAGTACCGGTACAGACTCACGCATCCAGCCCTGTGCCACGAATACGCAACTACTGAGATAGAATTACAAGTATTGACCGGCAGTAGGTACCTGACAACAGCTTACATAATGGAGGTCAAGCAAATAACACTGATGGATTTACACCTGTTTCTTACAGTGGCAGTCAAGGGAGGGACAATAAGGGACGGCTCTCCAAACCACAGTAACCTTTGGACTTCAGAAAGACAACGCAGCAAGTTTCCTGCCTGTTAGACGAATATTTGGGCCTTGTGGGGATTTGGGGAGGAACAGTCTTCGAGGCTTTCTTCTTTATATATATATATATAACTACAGCTTGTACAGAGATATGTACAGAGACAACCTTGTCCTCTACGTTCTCGTATCTGGGCTGAGTCTGTTCTCCACTTATCCCAGCTCGTTTACTTTATTGTGTAGTGATTGGCCAGCCGGCTAGTCACTCCTCGCTAATCCTCGCGAGACTGGCGCTGCCTTGTGGGTTCCCCAGCTCCCAGGCGCTTGACCTGACCTCATTTTGAGTCTGGCCGGTCCCACACCTGGGAAGCTTAGCATGTTGGGAATCTACGAGGATTAGCGTGGAGTGACTAGCCGGCACTGAGTGCCAGGATGGTTAGCCAACACTTCCCACTATGCTGACGTTGTGTCTTGTCTCTCAAGGAACATGCCTTCTAGTTGACACACCCAACTCTGCAGACACAACTTGTTTTGGATGCCAAACCCAGCTGCATTATATTTCCATCGCAACACTGCGGCGATGAGAAAGAGGCTGAAGACAGTCAGTTGAGAGGAGTTGATGAGACGAAAAGCTTTTGATTCCATCCTGTCTAAAAGAGCTGTATGAGTGGAACCCCCCAGACATATGAAGCATACTCCATACATGGGCGGATAAGGCCTTTGTACAGAGTTAGCAGTTGGGAGGGGGGGGGGAGAAAAACTGACGGAGACGTCTCAGAACACCTAACTTCATAGAAGCTCTTTTAGCTAGAGATAAGATGTGAAGTTTCCAGTTTAGATTATAAGTAAAAGACAGACCGAGGATGTTCAGTGTAGAAGAGGGGGACAGTTGAGTATCACTGAAGAAGAGGGGATAGTTGTCTGGAAGGTTGTGACGAGTTAATAGATGGAGGAATTGAGTTTTTGAGGCATTGAATAATACCAAGTTTTCTGCCCCAATCAGAAATTTTAGAAAGATCAGAAATCAGGCGTTCTGTGGCTTCCCAGCGTGAAATGTTTTCCTCCTGAAGGATTGGACGTCTATGAAAAGACGTGGAAAAGTGCAGGGTGGTATCATCAGCGTAGGAGTGGACAGGACAAGAAGTTTGCTTTAGAAGGTCATTGATAAATAATAAGAAGAGAGTAGGTGACAGGACAAAACCCTGAGGAACACCGCTGTTAATAGATTTAGAAGAGCAGTGAACGTCTACCACTGCAGCAATACAACGGTCAGAAAGGAAACTTGAGATGAAGTTACAGAGAGAAGGATAGAGGCCGAAGGAGGATAGTTTAATTGGAAATCAAGGCTTTGTGCCAGACTCTATCAAAAGCTTTAGATATGTCCAAGGCAACAGCAAAAGTTTCACCAAAATCTTTAGAATAGGATGACCAAGACTCAATATTGAAAGATAGAAGATCAACAATAGAGCGGCATTGATGGAATCCATACTGGCAATAGATAGAAGGCTGTGAAATGAGAGATGTTTAAGAATCTTCCTGTTGAGGATAGATTATTACGATAATAAAGGTACAGATCTGGGAATTACCAGCTACCTCCCTCCGCCTCTCTTATGACCATATACTGAAACACTTCTGCGCCGCACCATTACATACAAACGGCTCTAGGTGAAGTGACACAGGTTTTTAAGTATTTTTATGGTTCTAATGACATCAAAAAGATTTCTACATTAACAGGAGAAACACTCTTGAAAACCAAGCTAATCATCTTTGTGACCTTTGTAATTAGTTGTGATGAGAGAGCAGAGCGTTTCAGAATACAGGCCTTGGTCGCCCTTTGTGATCCACACGGTGCCAGTTTTCTTCCAGCCAAGCCACATAGCGTGCAGCCAGGCAACCCCTCCCACACCACCACAGGGGCCACAGGGAGGACTCAAAAGTATTAGGACGCATGGTATTTCTCTCTCTCTCTCTCTCTCTCTCTCTCTCTCTCTCTCTCTCTCTCTCTCTCTCTCTCTCTCTCTCTCTCTCTCTCTCTGTGTGTGTGTGTGTGTGTGTGTGTGTGTGTGTGTGTGTGTGTGTGTGTGAAGAGGAAAAAAAAGGAAAAATAAACTACGTAATTCCGTTCTTCTTACCCAGCCTTCCACGTCCGTCAGCATGAGATTAGAATTATCTCCATCATACAAGCCCAGCTGTTGCATTTTAATTACTTTAATGTACCCGCCCTGTCTTCTCTCAAACCTTTATTTATCTCCTGGACGACAACGGTATATACTCGGCTGCCAGACCGCTTCCCCATCAAGGACTCGAACCGACGCCCAAGGAAAACACGCTCACAAATTCACGCATCAGCCACGATTCCACAAAGATGCTCTGCCCAGGACGTGATTGATTTCTCTTTGAATGCCGACTTGTAATTCAAAAGAAGTTACACAAAGAAACACCAGTAATGCTGCAGCTTAGTGATGACCTAAACCTGCGTATTATAGTGGCGGTGAAGGAACAAGTAAAGGACGGCACGAAGCAATATCAAGGGTTTAGACGGAAGCACAACCATCAGTAGGCACTTCACCACGCTAAGAACATCACTAACTTTGCTACAATGCACCTCCGCTGTACTGCAGTGTACGTGTGTGTGTGTGTGTGTGTGTGTGTGTGTGTGTGTGTGTGTGTGTGAAAAAATAAAGGAAATGATAAGCAATACAACTGATGTAAAAGTTACGAGATCTTTTTTCCCACTTTCCTGACCGTACCGGCGTCATGGGTACCACAGCTCCCCAGCAAGTGGAGAGTCCTGAGTCCGATCTCCGGGTGCGCATTAAAAAACATACATACATACATACATACATACATACATACATACATACATATATAATGACATTTCTCCCCGAGTTAGGATACACAACCTGATCATACACATCGCGGTTGGGTTAGAGCAACACTGCCACCGTATTTCCTCCAGATCAAAGAAAAGGCAAGTTTAATTAGGGAGATCTCACGCTGGTATGCAGATGCAGGCAGATACCGACATGAAGTATATTAAGAATTATTTACCGCACTTCATATACAATTAAAGTACCACACGGTCGAAAAATTAAAACACTTCCCGCTACACTTGAATAATGAGGAGATACTGTTTTTACTCAGATTTATGGGGTATATTAAATAAAAAAAATATATATATAAATAAATAGAAATGGGAAGACCCAGAATATCCCTACAACAACAACAACAACAAAAAACAACAACAACATGATATTATACGTTCAATTTTCACTCCTCTACGTACGTACAAAAACGGTCAGAAGAGTTTACATTATTCTTAAGAACAGGCTCTCCCAACTTTGTGACGTGTATTTTTGAAAACAGAGAGAGAGAGAGAGAGAGAGAGAGAGAGAGAGAGAGAGAGAGAGAGAGAGAGAGAGAGAGAGAGAGAGAGAGAGAGAGAGAGAGAGAGAGAGAGAGAGAGAGAGAGAGAGAGAGAGAGAGAGAGAGAGAGAGAGAGAAAGAGAGGGAGGGAGGGAGGGAGGGAGGGAGGGAGGGAGGAAGGAAGGAAGGAAGGAAGGAAGGAAGGAAGGAAGGAAGGAAGGAAGGAAGGAAGGAAGGAAGGAAGGAAGGAACTAACAAGCAAACAAACGAAAGACCGAACGAGCACACAAACAAGAAACATAAAATGGTAATCAGTACATCTGAGGTAAGGCTTCAAAAAGTTTTTGCCATTAACTATGTTGTATGTTCGTCATTTTCAGAGCCCATACCTATAGAGAAAATTCCCCTGAATACGACAGGATAATAAAAAGATATATTCATCAATAAAAATGAGCTGAGCTGCTGAATTATTTCCAAAACAAAATTCGTTTTTTCATTTACTCACCGCTATCTGTTGCCTAAGTGGGGAGAGGAGCGAGACAGGCACAGTGAGGAGTGACACAATAACATGAGAAGTCTACACACTGGTTTATTCAAATGCTTCTATTACGAATACTTGTTTATTTACCTCAGGTCTCTCACTCTTTACTGATGACCCTGTTTTGATTTCTACTTATTGTTAGTAATAAAAAAAATACAGAAATTATGAGTGAAAAAAAAAAAAAAAAGGCAGAAGGCAGATCTACAAGAGGTGAGCGGGCAGGAATGAGAGGCAGCGACGGAAGGAAGCAACACTTTGTCATGGTGAATGCAGAATAGTTTTCTTTAACGACTTATTTTCTTAGCACGGACGCGTCCACACTTGCTCTGTGGATGCCCATTTCCTTACAGTACTATCTAATATCATAGTTTAGTTAAGTAATATATGTGACGATTTCTCCAATATATATATATATATATATATATATATATATATATATATATATATATATATATATATATATATATATATATATATATATATATATATATATATATATATATATATATATATATATATATATATATATATATATATATATATATATATATATATATATATATATATATATATATGGCCTTCCATTGCCTCCCGCTCGCGGCGTCGTGACTTGTGACTGGTTATTCTGCAGAGCCGCTATTCTCATGCTTTGCAAGGCTTTCAAGGCTCCTGATTGGATGTTACGGGTCGGTTCATTTTCCTTGATGGACAACGCTTCTAGGATATCGTCGGGGCAGACCGTGGTGATTTGTGTGTTTTTTTTTCTATTATTTTTCTTGTTAGGCGTGACTTGTGTTCTTCTTCCAGATGTTTCTTCGGAGCCCCTGACGTGAGCTGTTTCGGAGAACAATAGGAGGGACCCCATCAGATCCATAAGCCTTCCGAGGGTTTAGGCCAGCGAAGGCATGGAAAACATCACTGCGAAGAATTTTAATAGGTGGCATGAAGTAGTCAGAGGGTGGAGGAGAGGGAGGAACAAGCCCAGAATCGTCCAAGGTAGAGTTTTTAGCAAAGGTTTGAGCGAAGAGTTCAGCTTTAGAAATAGATGTGATAGCAGTGGTGCCATCTGGTTGAAATAAAGGAGGGAAAGAAGAAGAAGCAAAGTTATTGGAAATATATTTGGCTAGATGCCAGAAATCACGAGGGGAGTTAGATCTTGAAAGGTTTTGACATTTTCTGTTAATGAAGGAGTTTTTGGCTAGTTGGAGGACAGACTTGGCATGGTTCCAGGCAGAAATATAAAGTGCATGAGATTCTGGTGATGGAAAGCTTAAGTACCTTTTGTGGGCCACCTAGGTGAGGCGTCTGGACAGCTTCACTATAGTCATGCCGACATAGGTGGAAGGAAGGGCTTCACAGTTCCCTTGTTTACAAGTGAACCTATTGACGACATATGATTGCTAAAGTTGTCCTTTCACCTTGTTGAGCCTGTTTCTGTGGCGCAGATGGCTTGTTTTCTTGTTTTAACAGTAAATGACCAAGTTCAGGCGTTTTTCAGTTGATATAATGTTCTTCTCCAATATTTGCTTCATAATTCTTTCTTCTTCTTTGTAGGTGGTGGTGTACTGTGCACTGCAGAATATGTCGATGGCTTCTTTCTTCCTCGTAGTTCCTTCTACTTCCCGGTGCCAGCGGTCGATAATTCTCTTTATTTGATTGTTTATGTCTCTTTTGTTGGAGCCGTTATTTAGTAGCACTTGTTTAGAGCGTTCTATTTCTTTAGCAATACCATTCCTGGACATGCTGATGAGACAAGAACAAGAGACTTTCAACACCGACGTCTACATGAAACCTACAAACCCTGGCCACTGCCTGAACGGAAACAACGAGTGTTCCCAACGATACAAGGATTCTGTCATCGCAGCATATATATGAAGAACACTCACTCATTGTAGCACGTGGAAACAAGTTCATTAAGAAAAAATGATAATTCATTTTATAAACTATTTGTACATGTTACATGTTTCGTGGTTTCACAACAGCCGACAGTCTTTCATGATTAAATTGATATTTACATTTTAGAATACTTTGTTTCCAAGCCAAACTTCAGTTCCCTGTCACACGCTGTGGATGCAATGAATCATGCTTGGCGGACGTGTCTCAAAAAAATTCGTGACTGACAGCATGTGAGGCCCGCTTGTCTCTGCATCGTAAAGTAAGGTTCCTGCTTCCCGACGAGTCGACCATGAAGGCATCAATGCGTTTTTTTAGCTAATCTGGTTCGTTTACGATTGAAAAGAAAAGTGCGGACAGGACACTGCTTACCTTTGTGTCGAAGCCATGTTTATCTAAGTTCGACAGAAAGTGCAGAGGAACTGTTGTGTAAGTAACGGGTAGCCTTCAAGACGATCATTAATTTGTAGAAAGTTTTCAGAAAAAGAACGTAAACTCTAAATTACGAGAGGATTGATGATGCCCGCGAAATACGAAAAATGGATCGCTGACTTAAAGACACAGAGCAATGTACTAAAAAGACTGTCACAGTGACACCTCAACATATCATGGACGAGCAGCAAAATAAAGCCAGCCCGGCGGAAAGGACCTGCTTCATCACCGGCCTGTCCAGTGTCACAGAAATATGATGGAACACAAACATAGCAAAAAATAAATTAATAAATGAAAAGGAACTTACATACGACAAAAATTAACGTGACGATGATGTCCATGGAGACAAGACTCAAACATTTAGTGAATGCTAGCGATCATAAAAAATACATAAAAGTGCCAAGCAGGTACTGAAACTTAATTTCTTATTACATATATGTTTTGTTTCTTGGCTCTTCCTTATTATTTATTCTTTTGTGATTAATACAAAGCATCTCCCAAGGCTCAGTGAGGAAGACTTGTTGCCACGCCGCCCAAAGTGGAACGGGTTTGAATGTAACAATTTTTTGTTTCCCCTGTATTGAAAAGTTTTATTTCATTTTATTCTTTTTGCGTGTGTGTGTGTGTGTGTGTGTGTGTGTGTGTGTGTGTGTGTGTGTGTGTGTGTGTGTCTATATATATATATATATATATATATATATATATATATATATATATATATATATATATATATATATATATATATATTAGACAAACACGAACACACCCACCCACACACACACACACACACACACACACACACACACACACACACACACACACATACAAATAAGGAAAATCTTTTCAATACAGAGGGAAAAAACATTTTTAGATTTAAACACGTTCCGCTTTAGGCGGCAACAAGTTTTCTTCGCTGAGCTTGGGAGATGCTTTGTATTAATCACAAAAAAATAAAAATAAAATAAAATAAAAGGGAAAAACCAAGAAAAAAAAAAAACAGACTTACACAAGGTCAGCGACGGGAATTACCGGCCTGGAAGCTCCGTCAGGTGAACAAGCCTTGTGCATGTCCAGGTATAAAAGCAGGACGGCGCCTCGCAGCTCACCAAACACACCTGCTCCACCACAGCTCAGCCTTGCCTCATTCCCTCACTGGACGCCATGCGAGCAGTAAGTTGTCTTCTGTCCAGCACCCAACCTGCGCCATCATCTGTCATGTACTCTCTCTTGCAGACAAGTGCTACCCACAGTACTCATAACGCCTCTCCCGCAGCTGACCCTCTTGTTGATGGTGGCCGTGGCTCTGACGGCGCTGGTGGTAGTACAGGCCATGCCAGAACCCCTCCCTGATCCAGACCCTGAGGCCCTCCCAAACCCAGAGGCGTTCCCTGACCCAGAGGCCTTCCCTAATCACGGCAGGCGATATGGCGGCCGATACGGTAGCCATGGACATCGATACGGCAGCCGTTACCACTAGCCCCCTTACCGCCGCCCACACAGCCACGTCCACTACACTACCTACCACTGAAGACCACACGAGACAGACCAGGACACCGGAATAAGCAAGCATTGAATTATTAAGGACTCTCCTACACCACAAAACTTCAGGCATCTTCACCGCCTCCACCATTCCTCTTAAATATGATTCTATGAACCACAAAAAAAAATAATAAATAAATAAATAAATAAATAAATAAATAAATAAACTAAATCATTTTTGTGCTTCAGTATACTCTCCATCCAAGCTTCCCTAACAGTAAATCATGAAACCTACGCACTTGTATCTGAATTTATCACAACACCACAGCAGTCTGAAGGGAACGAAAGTCACAGTTTTGGCTGGAAACACAGACTCCTACTTCAGAGATGCAAGGATACAAGGTCGAAAGCAACGCCTAAGAAAATTATAATGACTAATAAAAGGTATAAGAAAAATAGAGAACAACAACGAGATCATGGTTCGTGTTCCTTAAGGTTTTGCCATCATCATCTCGACAACTTTTAACAGGCTTTAGTAAAGATGAGTTCAAAGCTGTTTCCATGCTCCTAATATTTTAAAATAGACTTTGCACCATCAGTGCATAAGAAAACATCATGAGAATCAAGTTAATCATCATTGTGATCTTTAAAATTAGTCCTCGTGAAACCCCAGCTTTGAGAAATAAGAGCAGAAGAGGCAGGCATTGGGCAGCGGCCTCTTCCACGTGCGAGGTTCACGAGTATTCGCGTAGATTCACACATCGACCACTACGCCACGAATGCGCATTGACTGAGCGAGAATTACAATTACTGATTGGTCCTCACATGATAGGTATCTAAAAAGAGCTTAGGAGGTTCACGTGCACACTTAGGAGATTCACGAGTACCGGTACAGACTCACGCATCCAGCCCTGTGCCACGAATACGCAACTACTGAGATAGAATTATAAGTATTGACCGGCAGTAGGTACCTGACAACAGCTTACATAATGGAGGTCAAGCAAATAACACTGATGGATTTACACCTGTTTCTTACAGTGGCAGTCAAGGGAGGGACAATAAGGGACGGCTCTCCAAACCACAGTAACCTTTGGACTTCAGAAAGACAACGCAGCAAGTTTCCTGCCTGTTAGACGAATATTTGGGCCTTGTGGGGATTTGGGGAGGAACAGTCTTCGAGGCTTTCTTCTTTATATATATATATATATAACTACAGCTTGTACAGAGATATGTACAGAGACAACCTTGTCCTCTACGTTCTCGTATCTGGGCTGAGTCTGTTCTCCACTTATCCCAGCTCGTTTACTTTATTGTGTGGTGATTGACCAGCCGGCTAGTCACTCCTCGCTAATCCTCGCGAGACTGGCGCTGCCTTGTGGGTTCCCCAGCTCCCAGGCGCTTGACCTGACCTCATTTTGAGTCTGGCCGGTCCCACACCTGGGAAGCTTAGCATGTTGGGAATCTACGAGGATTAGCGTGGAGTGACTAGCCGGCACTGAGTGCCAGGATGGTTAGCCAACACTTCCCACTATGCTGACGTTGTGTCTTGTCTCTCAAGGAACATGCCTTCTAGTTGACACACCCAACTCTGCAGACACAACTTGTTTTGGATGCCAAACCCAGCTGCATTATATTTCCATCGCAACACTGCGGCGATGAGAAAGAGGCTGAAGACAGTCAGTTGAGAGGAGTTGATGAGACGAAAAGCTTTTGATTCCATCCTGTCTAAAAGAGCTGTATGAGTGGAACCCCCCAGACATATGAAGCATACTCCATACATGGGCGGATAAGGCCTTTGTACAGAGTTAGCAGTTGGGAGGGGGGGGGAGAAAAACTGACGGAGACGTCTCAGAACACCTAACTTCATAGAAGCTCTTTTAGCTAGAGATAAGATGTGAAGTTTCCAGTTTAGATTATAAGTAAAAGACAGACCGAGGATGTTCAGTGTAGAAGAGGGGGACAGTTGAGTATCACTGAAGAAGAGGGGATAGTTGTCTGGAAGGTTGTGACGAGTTAATAGATGGAGGAATTGAGTTTTTGAGGCATTGAATAATACCAAGTTTTCTGCCCCAATCAGAAATTTTAGAAAGATCAGAAATCAGGCGTTCTGTGGCTTCCCAGCGTGAAATGTTTTCCTCCTGAAGGATTGGACGTCTATGAAAAGACGTGGAAAAGTGCAGGGTGGTATCATCAGCGTAGGAGTGGACAGGACAAGAAGTTTGCTTTAGAAGGTCATTGATAAATAATAAGAAGAGAGTAGGTGACAGGACAAAACCCTGAGGAACACCGCTGTTAATAGATTTAGAAGAGCAGTGAACGTCTACCACTGCAGCAATACAACGGTCAGAAAGGAAACTTGAGATGAAGTTACAGAGAGAAGGATAGAGGCCGAAGGAGGATAGTTTAATTGGAAATCAAGGCTTTGTGCCAGACTCTATCAAAAGCTTTAGATATGTCCAAGGCAACAGCAAAAGTTTCACCAAAATCTTTAGAATAGGATGACCAAGACTCAATATTGAAAGATAGAAGATCAACAATAGAGCGGCATTGATGGAATCCATACTGGCAATAGATAGAAGGCTGTGAAATGAGAGATGTTTAAGAATCTTCCTGTTGAGGATAGATTCAAAAACTTTAGAGAGGCAGGAAATTAAAGCAATAGGATGGTAGTTTGAGGAATTAAAACGGTCACCCTTTTTAGGAACAGGCTGAACGTAGGCAAATTTCCAGCAAGAAGGAAAGGTAGATGTTGACAGACAGAGTTGAAAGAGTTTGACTAGGGAAGGTTCAAACACGGAGGCACAGTTTCGGAAAACAATAGGAGGCACCCCATCAGGTACATAAGCCTTCCGAGGGTTTAGGCCAGCGAGGGCATGGAAAACATCATTGCGAAGAATTTTGATAGGTGGCATGAAGTAGTCAGAGGGTGGAGGAGAGGGAGGAACAAGCCCTGAATCGTCCAAAGTCGAGTTTTTAGCAAAGGTTTGAGCGAAGAGTTCGGCTTTAGAGATGTGAGAGGTGTTTAGAGATGTGATACCATTGCTATATATACGTGTGTGTGTGTGTGTGTGTGTGTGTGTGTGTGTGTGTGTGTGTGTGTGTGTGTGTGTGTGTGTGTGTGCGTGTGTGTGTGTGTGTGTGTGTGTGTGTGTGTGTGTGTGTGTGTGTGAAAAAATAAAGGAAATGATAAGCAATACAACTGATGTAAAAGTTACGAGATCTTTTTTCCCACTTTCCTGACCGTACCGGCGTCATGGGTACCACAGCTCCCCAGCAAGTGGAGAGTCCTGAGTCCGATCTCCGGGTGCGCATTAAAAAACATACATACATACATACATACATACATACATACATACATATATAATGACATTTCTCCCCGAGTTAGGATACACAACCTGATCATACACATCGCGGTTGGGTTAGAGCAACACTGCCACCGTATTTCCTCCAGATCAAAGAAAAGGCAAGTTTAATTAGGGAGATCTCACGCTGGTATGCAGATGCAGGCAGATACCGACATGAAGTATATTAAGAATTATTTACCGCACTTCATATACAATTAAAGTACCACACGGTCGAAAAATTAAAACACTTCCCGCTACACTTGAATAATGAGGAGATACTGTTTTTACTCAGATTTATGGGGTATATTAAATAAAAAAAAAATATATATAAATAAATAGAAATGGGAAGACCCAGAATATCCCTACAACAACAACAACAACAAAAAACAACAACAACATGATATTATACGTTCAATTTTCACTCCTCTACGTACGTACAAAAACGGTCAGAAGAGTTTACATTATTCTTAAGAACAGGCTCTCCCAACTTTGTGACGTGTATTTTTGAAAACAGAGAGAGAGAGAGAGAGAGAGAGAGAGAGAGAGAGAGAGAGAGAGAGAGAGAGAGAGAGAGAGAGAGAGAGAGAGAGAGAGAGAGAGAGAGAGAGAGAGAGAGAGAGAGAGAGAAAGAGAGGGAGGGAGGGAGGGAGGGAGGGAGGGAGGGAGGGAGGGAGGAAGGAAGGAAGGAAGGAAGGAAGGAAGGAAGGAAGGAAGGAAGGAAGGAAGGAAGGAAGGAAGGAAGGAAGGAAGGAAGGAAGGAAGGAACTAACATGCAAACAAACGAAAGACCGAACGAGCACACAAACAAGAAACATAAAATGGTAATCAGTACATCTGAGGTAAAGCTTCAAAAAGTTTTTGCCATTAACTATGTTGTATGTTCGTCATTTTCAGAGCCCATACCTATAGAGAAAATTCCCCTGAATACGACAGGATAATAAAAAGATATATTCATCAATAAAAATGAGCTGAGCTGCTGAATTATTTCCAAAACAAAATTCGTTTTTTCATTTACTCACCGCTATCTGTTGCCTAAGTGGGGAGAGGAGCGAGACAGGCACAGTGAGGAGTGACACAATAACATGAGAAGTCTACACACTGGTTTATTCAAATGCTTCTATTACGAATACTTGTTTATTTACCTCAGGTCTCTCACTCTTTACTGATGACCCTGTTTTGATTTCTACTTATTGTTAGTAATAAAAAAAATACAGAAATTATGAGTGAAAAAAAAAAAAAAAAAAAAGGCAGAAGGCAGATCTACAAGAGGTGAGCGGGCAGGAATGAGAGGCAGCGACGGAAGGAAGCAACACTTTGTCATGGTGAATGCAGAATAGTTTTCTTTAACGACTTATTTTCTTAGCACGGACGCGTCCACACTTGCTCTGTGGATGCCCATTTCCTTACAGTACTATCTAATATCATAGTTTAGTTAAGTAATATATGTGACGATTTCTCCAATATATATATATATATATATATATATATATATATATATATATATATATATATATATATATATATATATATATATATATATATATATATATATATAAGGCCTTCCATTGCCTCCCGCTCGCGGCGTCGTGACTTGTGACTGGTTATTCTGCAGAGCCGCTATTCTCATGCTTTGCAAGGCTTTCAAGGCTCCTGATTGGATGTTACGGGTCGGTTCATTTTCCTTGATGGACAACGCTTCTAGGATATCGTCGGGGCAGACCGTGGTGATTTGTGTGTTTTTTTTTCTATTATTTTTCTTGTTAGGCGTGACTTGTGTTCTTCTTCCAGATGTTTCTTCGGAGCCCCTGACGTGAGCTGTTTCGGAGAACAATAGGAGGGACCCCATCAGATCCATAAGCCTTCCGAGGGTTTAGGCCAGCGAAGGCATGGAAAACATCACTGCGAAGAATTTTAATAGGTGGCATGAAGTAGTCAGAGGGTGGAGGAGAGGGAGGAACAAGCCCAGAATCGTCCAAGGTAGAGTTTTTAGCAAAGGTTTGAGCGAAGAGTTCAGCTTTAGAAATAGATGTGATAGCAGTGGTGCCATCTGGTTGAAATAAAGGAGGGAAAGAAGAAGAAGCAAAGTTATTGGAAATATATTTGGCTAGATGCCAGAAATCACGAGGGGAGTTAGATCTTGAAAGGTTTTGACATTTTCTGTTAATGAAGGAGTTTTTGGCTAGTTGGAGGACAGACTTGGCATGGTTCCAGGCAGAAATATAAAGTGCATGAGATTCTGGTGATGGAAAGCTTAAGTACCTTTTGTGGGCCACCTAGGTGAGGCGTCTGGACAGCTTCACTATAGTCATGCCGACATAGGTGGAAGGAAGGGCTTCACAGTTCCCTTGTTTACAAGTGAACCTATTGACGACATATGATTGCTAAAGTTGTCCTTTCACCTTGTTGAGCCTGTTTCTGTGGCGCAGATGGCTTGTTTTCTTGTTTTAACAGTAAATGACCAAGTTCAGGCGTTTTTCAGTTGATATAATGTTCTTCTCCAATATTTGCTTCATAATTCTTTCTTCTTCTTTGTAGGTGGTGGTGTACTGTGCACTGCAGAATATGTCGATGGCTTCTTTCTTCCTCGTAGTTCCTTCTACTTCCCGGTGCCAGCGGTCGATAATTCTCTTTATTTGATTGTTTATGTCTCTTTTGTTGGAGCCGTTATTTAGTAGCACTTGTTTAGAGCGTTCTATTTCTTTAGCAATACCATTCCTGGACATGCTGATGAGACAAGAACAAGAGACTTTCAACACCGACGTCTACATGAAACCTACAAACCCTGGCCACTGCCTGAACGGAAACAACGAGTGTTCCCAACGATACAAGGATTCTGTCATCGCAGCATATATATGAAGAACACTCACTCATTGTAGCACGTGGAAACAAGTTCATTAAGAAAAAATGATAATTCATTTTATAAACTATTTGTACATGTTACATGTTTCGTGGTTTCACAACAGCCGACAGTCTTTCATGATTAAATTGATATTTACATTTTAGAATACTTTGTTTCCAAGCCAAACTTCAGTTCCCTGTCACACGCTGTGGATGCAATGAATCATGCTTGGCGGACGTGTCTCAAAAAAATTCGTGACTGACAGCATGTGAGGCCCGCTTGTCTCTGCATCGTAAAGTAAGGTTCCTGCTTCCCGACGAGTCGACCATGAAGGCATCAATGCGTTTTTTTAGCTAATCTGGTTCGTTTACGATTGAAAAGAAAAGTGCGGACAGGACACTGCTTACCTTTGTGTCGAAGCCATGTTTATCTAAGTTCGACAGAAAGTGCAGAGGAACTGTTGTGTAAGTAACGGGTAGCCTTCAAGACGATCATTAATTTGTAGAAAGTTTTCAGAAAAAGAACGTAAACTCTAAATTACGAGAGGATTGATGATGCCCGCGAAATACGAAAAATGGATCGCTGACTTAAAGACACAGAGCAATGTACTAAAAAGACTGTCACAGTGACACCTCAACATATCATGGACGAGCAGCAAAATAAAGCCAGCCCGGCGGAAAGGACCTGCTTCATCACCGGCCTGTCCAGTGTCACAGAAATATGATGGAACACAAACATAGCAAAAAATAAATTAATAAATGAAAAGGAACTTACATACGACAAAAATTAACGTGACGATGATGTCCATGGAGACAAGACTCAAACATTTAGTGAATGCTAGCGATCATAAAAAATACATAAAAGTGCCAAGCAGGTACTGAAACTTAATTTCTTATTACATATATGTTTTGTTTCTTGGCTCTTCCTTATTATTTATTCTTTTGTGATTAATACAAAGCATCTCCCAAGGCTCAGTGAGGAAGACTTGTTGCCACGCCGCCCAAAGTGGAACGGGTTTGAATGTAACAATTTTTTGTTTCCCCTGTATTGAAAAGTTTTATTTCATTTTATTCTTTTTGCGTGTGTGTGTGTGTGTGTGTGTGTGTGTGTGTGTGTGTGTGTGTGTGTGTGTGTCTATATATATATATATATATATATATATATATATATATATATATATATATATATATATATATATATATATATATATATATATATATATATATATAATATATATATATATATATATATTAGACAAACACGAACACACCCACCCACACACACACACACACACACACACACACACACACACACACACACACATACAAATAAGGAAAATCTTTTCAATACAGAGGGAAAAAACATTTTTAGATTTAAACACGTTCCGCTTTAGGCGGCAACAAGTTTTCTTCGCTGAGCTTGGGAGATGCTTTGTATTAATCACAAAAAAATAAAAATAAAATAAAATAAAAGGGAAAAACCAAGAAAAAAAAAAAACAGACTTACACAAGGTCAGCGACGGGAATTACCGGCCTGGAAGCTCCGTCAGGTGAACAAGCCTTGTGCATGTCCAGGTATAAAAGCAGGACGGCGCCTCGCAGCTCACCAAACACACCTGCTCCACCACAGCTCAGCCTTGCCTCATTCCCTCACTGGACGCCATGCGAGCAGTAAGTTGTCTTCTGTCCAGCACCCAACCTGCGCCATCATCTGTCATGTACTCTCTCTTGCAGACAAGTGCTACCCACAGTACTCATAACGCCTCTCCCGCAGCTGACCCTCTTGTTGATGGTGGCCGTGGCTCTGACGGCGCTGGTGGTAGTACAGGCCATGCCAGAACCCCTCCCTGATCCAGACCCTGAGGCCCTCCCAAACCCAGAGGCGTTCCCTGACCCAGAGGCCTTCCCTAATCACGGCAGGCGATATGGCGGCCGATACGGTAGCCATGGACATCGATACGGCAGCCGTTACCACTAGCCCCCTTACCGCCGCCCACACAGCCACGTCCACTACACTACCTACCACTGAAGACCACACGAGACAGACCAGGACACCGGAATAAGCAAGCATTGAATTATTAAGGACTCTCCTACACCACAAAACTTCAGGCATCTTCACCGCCTCCACCATTCCTCTTAAATATGATTCTATGAACCACAAAAAAAAATAATAAATAAATAAATAAATAAATAAATAAATAAATAAACTAAATCATTTTTGTGCTTCAGTATACTCTCCATCCAAGCTTCCCTAACAGTAAATCATGAAACCTACGCACTTGTATCTGAATTTATCACAACACCACAGCAGTCTGAAGGGAACGAAAGTCACAGTTTTGGCTGGAAACACAGACTCCTACTTCAGAGATGCAAGGATACAAGGTCGAAAGCAACGCCTAAGAAAATTATAATGACTAATAAAAGGTATAAGAAAAATAGAGAACAACAACGAGATCATGGTTCGTGTTCCTTAAGGTTTTGCCATCATCATCTCGACAACTTTTAACAGGCTTTAGTAAAGATGAGTTCAAAGCTGTTTCCATGCTCCTAATATTTCAAAATAGACTTTGCACCATCAGTGCATAAGAAAACATCATGAGAATCAAGTTAATCATCATTGTGATCTTTAAAATTAGTCCTCGTGAAACCCCAGCTTTGAGAAATAAGAGCAGAAGAGGCAGGCATTGGGCAGCGGCCTCTTCCACGTGCGAGGTTCACGAGTATTCGCGTAGATTCACACATCGACCAC
>NC_087162.1:15817947-15840447 GCF_035594125.1 Scylla paramamosain | reverse complement strand
AGAACTAATCCTTCCATTAATGAACACTACCCTTACACTCAGACGATACATACACACACATTTACCAGCTCACAACACTCTGCAAGCGTCTCCAGAAACAAGCGCTAAAAATGTCGGATACATTACGCTGAAAATTAAACAAAACATACACTAAATTTATACAAGACGCAAGCAACATAAAATATAATATCCACTATCCAAGTAATTTATAAAAGAGGTGTACAAAACCTAATGCACTATACAAAAACCAAATAAAATAGAATACAGCAAAATAAAGTAAGATTAAATAAAGAAATAAATAAATAGGTAGAAGAAATAAAAAAAAAATTTAAAAAGTTTGTCAGCTAAAAATCTGAAACAGTCCAATCAACACAATTTCTCAGGACATAACATAGAAACACAACAATACAGAACAACACACACACCAATAAACTTACATAAATAAAAATAAATAAGCACAGATTCTTCCCAGTCATTAGGTAAGAATACGTATGGTATAGGTTGAAAAGTTGTTCTAGAAGATCTGAATGTCATGGAAAAGTATTACCCAACAAAGATGATATACCTGTACTTTGCTCACTTTTTTTTTATCTCCCCAAAACTTTGGAAAAATAAATAAAGAGCATGAGACATGATGCTACAGATAAATTAAGAAAAAAGAAAAAGAAAAAAAAACGTATGGAAAAATGTCCATTCACTTACCCTAAAAAAAAGTTCATGATATTACCAAGAGGATCTGTAGAAAATATTTATAATACTGATTCTGACATCAGTGCTGCACGTTGGCACGATAATGGCATTCTTACTATGGCGTCATCTGAATACGGTGTATCCCCAACAGTAAAGGCTGAACGTTATGTTGATTCCCAAGAGAAAAGAATGACTGTCCCAAAACTAAATATCATTCATCAATATAATCGAAAAATGGGTGGCGTAGATAGGGTGGATCAAAATAATACCCGGTGTCGGCCTTCCATTAGAGGAAAAAAAGTGGTACTTCCCAATTCTCACTTACCTAATCACAGTATGCGTAAATAATGCCTGGATTTTTGTTAGGTAAAGATAAGCCATCATTCACACGTGCTGTTGCAACTGAGTGGCTACAGAAGCACGGAAATAAAAAGACAACTAGTCTAATCTAGGAAGATCACAGTCAATTCTCGGTGCTGCTGGTCAATCTGCAGAAATGCGGCACAATAATACAGGGCATCACATTGTGAAAACTGTTCCTCCAAGGCACTATCGCTGTAAGCTGTGTAAGAATCAGACGATTTTCATATGCCGGAAATGTAATGTACACATGCATCAAAAGTGTTCACTCCAATATCATACAGTGTTATCATGTACAACTACGAGAAAGTGGTTCTCAGTTGCAGTATTGTTTATGTGGGAGTATATATATATATATATATATATATATATATATATATATATATATATATATATATATATATATATATATATATATATATATATATATATATATATATATATATATATATATATATATATATATATATATATATATATATATATATATATATATATATATATATATATATATATATATATTAAGTTTCCTAATTTTCAAATAAAAATGTTTACTACCAATTTTTTTGCATCAATATTTACTGTGTTCTTTTTATACCAACAAGATGTTTTTTCAATCCCAAAAATTATGCCTTTTTTTTTTTTTATGTATTCAAATCCATACATAATCTTTCTTCATTTTTATTAGTATCTCATGAATGCCGCTGGTTGCGTTCACGCAAGCGGAAATCAGAATGGAATCCTGCTGGCTGTGTTTGCACAACATATTTCCTTTAATAAAATTAAGGAATTTACGCAGTAATTTTTTTTTTAAGCCATTAAACATTTAGTTCCATGTACCTTTAGCATATATTGGAACAACAAACTCAATTATAAAAAAAAAAAAAATTCACCTGCGCAAGTGGGTTGTTAGATAAAGAAAAGTCATGGAAAATGAGTAGTGAAGAAATTGCAGAGATTCTTGAAGATTTCAATCAAGAGTAGTAGTTATAGTAAAGTACTAGTTATAGTATAGTCTTCACGCACGCATCCAGCCAGCCCTACCTCATCAGTCAGCCCATGTCACCTGCCAGCTCTCCCTCACCAGCCAGCCCATGTCACCAACCAGTCCATGTTACCAGCCAGCCCTCTGTCACCAGCCAGTCCATGTCACCAGCCAGTCCATGTCACCAGCCAGCCCATGTCACCAACCAGTCCATGTCACCAGCCAGTCCATGTCACCAGCCAGTCCTCCCTCACCAGCCAGAATAGGGGGCCATATTGTCATTTTTAATGTATCTTTTCATTTAGTTATTGTTTAATGTCTTTCTATTTCAATTTCATATACAGAGCTGAACTGTGTATGCCTAATTTTTTATGATCAGAAAAAAAAAAAAAACTTAGGTCATGAGGGGAGTCCAGGAACGCCTTTCCATCAATCCCACCTAAAAATGGACACTATACGATCGTTCACTAAGTTTTTTTTTTTTTTTACGTAACACAATCGTATACCAAGGGAGCATCTACAAGACGAAAATATAAAATACAACATACTTTCCAGACAGCTTGGGAAACACATTTCCTTACTAAATAAGACCGAAACAACAATACGGAATAATACACGCCACTCAGTTTACACAAATAAAAACAAATACACACAGATTATTAAGTCATTAGGTCACCCACTTTCTCCTTGCCCGTTTACTTCCGCCAATCCGCTGTCCTCCCCTCCCTCAGCTTTCTTATCAATTCAATTTTTTATAAAGGCAATTGAATAAACAGAGAAGACACAAGGGACTGAGATGTAAAGTTTGACATATTTGTATATGGGTCAAGGAAATTCTCGATTTCTCCGGGTTTTTTTTTTTTCTCTAGTCTTATAACGTATGTAGTTTACAAACAAACACATGCCAAAATAATTTTCCTTGATCTGCCCGACTATAAAAGCTGAACGAAGCCACCCAGCACAACAGACACAACTTCCCGTCACAGTACAACTGAACCTTTCCTCTCTCCAGATCATGCAAACAGTAAGTATTCCTGCTTTCCGTGGCCAGCCTACACCTCATCTTACCACACCCTGCCATACACAAATACTTGACCATTGAAATTATATGCATGTCGTCTAACCCCGCAGCTGACCCTCCTCCTAGTGGTGGCCGTGGCCCTGGCGCTGCTGGTGGTGGTGCAGGCCATGCCAAGCCCCTTACCAGACGGTGACAGTGACCCGGGCCCTCCTAACATCGGCTCCCTCACTCCTCATCCGCTCATCTACGATGGTGAATAAGAGTGCTGCCGCGCATTACACATAGTCAGCAGGTTTGGTTACGGTGGTAGAAGACGCGTTTATTCTAAAGGCTCATGGACAGCAGAAATCAGGCTGGTGGGAAAACAAGTGAGGCCATCGCACCACAAGGCTCACTCATGTCAAGATCTAGATGATCCATAATGCATGAAAAAGACTATGAGAGGCTGAAACATCACCATCACAACCACTGCCACCACACACGCCTGCTCTTCCTCTCGCCACACTGCCATCGCCACTGACCAAATGCTCTCACCTCCGCACATTATTTTTAAGTCCTACACTCCTACACGTATTTCTAATTTATTGCAATTACAAAATACAACTGTAAAACAGCCTGATACTTTCATATATTTCAATTAATAATCCTGCGGAACGAGTCTGTGCCACTTGATTTAACAGAACAGCGAATTTAGCGCTCAGCAGCAGCACACAACATTCCCCTGACCAGGAGACCACTCCGAGAAGATAACCAGGAAAAGATGGAAACAAGAGAAAGAAACAGCCCTCAAATACACAGTGCACTCAAAGGTTCAAGTGTGTGTGTGTGTGTGTGTGTGTGTGTGTGTGTGTGTGAATTGAATTGAATTGAATTTATTGAGTAAGCTCAGACTTTATATAAAAGTATGGAGCACAGCTCTCCAGCAAAAGAATACAAACACTATAAATTATATACAGAATGTGCATAATATTACATAAGAAAAAAAAATACAAATGAAATACACTGTAAGTAATGGCAAAAATTAATAAAAAAAAATCTGTATGCATATATAATGATACATACTATTACTAATTAAGAAATTAGAAAAACTATTGACCTGTTTTGCACACTATTTATCTAAACATGCATAGCACCATCCTCAAAACAAAGATAATTTCTTCATCACACTTGAACTTGTACTTTGCATGAACAAAACATATTTTAATTGCGTTGGCCTATTTATGTAATAATTTGGTATATACATATTACATAACCTAACAATTTCCACATCCATACATTCAAAAAGAACTTGAAATTCATCTCCTACATCCTCAGCATTACACTTGTTACATATCCTATCTTTTCTACTGACACCTTGATACCTACCAACATTTACAGGAAGTCTATTATTACAAGTTCTAAATTTGGTTACTATATATAATAATCTGTCACCCTTTGTTAACTTTTCTAAATACTGTTCTCTGCCAAAATCTGTCTTAAACACCATATAATTGCTACTTACTGATTTTGTTTCTAAATTATGATGCCAAGTTACAAGCCACTGATCTTTCAATCTCTGTTCCACAGCTTTCTTCATCCATCTTGAATTAGGAACATCTTGCAACAACCACATACCAGACACTCCACAGTCATTACAAATATTCTTTATACAAGCTAACCATGGAGAAGTATAAAGCTCTAACCTATCCAACTGTAACAGACATTGGTACATTACATAACACAATTTAGTATTTTTACCTGAAATTAGCCTAGACCAATAACCTATCATTTTTTTCTTTATATAGATATCAGGTGGAAATACACCCAGTTCAGCATACACCATGTCATTACAAGTATTCTTATGAACACCCAAAACCTGTTTTAAAAATTTCATGTACATATACTCTAACTCCCTAGCAATATGGTAACCCCAAATTTCAGATGCATAAGTCAATATAGGTAACACCTTAGTGGTAAATAATTTGAGTTGTATATCCACTGGCAAGTCAAACTTCCTACACTTACTTATTAATGAGTACATTGCTCTTGTGGCTGTCTCTTTTAGCTCCAGCTCACCTTTGCGAAACCTCCCATTATAATTTAATAACACTCCAAGATACTTATACTCTGTCACTACTTCAATGTTTTCACCACCAAATTCAAATTCATAGATAAATTTTGTCTTCCCCTACTAAACACTACTACTTTTGTTTTGTTACAATTTAGCTTCAATTTCCATTCATTACAATATAAATTCAGAGCAACCAGTGCCTGATTCATTCCATCCTCACTGTCATAAAATAACTGCATCACCTGCATACATGATAACAAATAGTTTAAGATACATGTTTAAGAAATCATCACTAAAATTTACATAACTGCAATTATATTCAATTAATTTACTTTCAATATCATTCACATAAAAAGCAAAGAGCAACGGTGATAAATTTTCCCCCTGTCTTAACCCTACATTGCAAACAAAGGTGTCTGAAATCTCCTGGTTAAGCAGCTAGCGGGTGGTGAAAATTCTGACAATAGTGATGTGAATATTACAAATGATGAAGACCATGCGGATGCTGAAATTTTATCAGTACTTAATGATCCTATAAGTGAAGAAGAGGTAGTTAGAAATATTAAGAAGTTAAAAAACAACAAATCCCCAGCATCTGATATGATCTTAAATGAATATATTAAAGGTACTAAGCATCTTCTGTGTCCCCTTTGTGTTAAAATGTTTAATAAAATACTTGATACTGGTGTCATGCCAGCTGAGTGGTTGGTGGGTACACCAACAAGGGAGACATCCAGGATGTTAGTAATTACAGGGGCATCACCTTACTTAGCTGCATGGGGAAGCTGTTCACCTCCATACTTAATGAAAGACTTAATGATTATTCAAACACCTTATCTATCATTAATGAAACACAAGCAGGCTTCAGACATGGATATTCCACTCTGGATCATATATTTTTGTTGAAACGTGTAATTGATTTATTTAACTGGAAGAAAAGAAAGCAATTTTGTTTATTTGTTGATTACAAGAAAGCCTTTTATATGGTATGGCGTGAAGGTTTACAGTATAAGCTTGTGAAGGAAAAAGTGCAAGGAAAAATTCTAAATGTAATCAGAAATATGTACAATAATATCAGATCATGTGTCATGCTTAAAATGCTCATAGAATTCATTTAGTGTTATGGGGATCTGGTAAGTTCTTTTCTGACAATTTTAAGTTTTCCAATATGCTTTAGGGTCATCACTCTTATATTTTCTAAGTTTCTTTATTAAGTTATCCCTCTCCTTATTCTTCACTCTTTTTAAATTTGCTTTATATTTCCTGCTTTTCTTGATCATGTTGTTAAAATTTACACTACTTCTATGGAAATGATACCTCTGTCTAGCTTTATGGTATTCCTTTCTAGATGCCCAGCACTCTTTATCATATCCAACTGAGGTGGCATTATTGGACTTTTTAATGAATGATCTTTTCTTATATGGTGGGAAAGTTGCAAGTGCCGGCTCAATCAGTATTTGTTTTAAATCTAGATTAATATCATCCATGGGTAATTCATCCACTTTTGCAATCAGTTCATTTATCTTAGTTTCATCATTATTACTCACATATAAAAATTGTTTTTCAACATTCCATTTACTTGGCCTTACACTTGATTGTCTTGATTCCTGTGCCTCTCAGTTTACAACAGGCAACGTACTTTGTATCTTACATTTGATTTTTGCATGTAGTCCACAGTGTACATCAGACCACAAAGGTTCATAATCTAATACTTTAAAAACTACAACATACTTCATAATCACTGGTGATCCTAAAAAAAAAATAGTCAATAGTTGTATTGTGTGTGGTAGTAGGTTTGCCAATGCTGCAGTCCTCCCCTGACCTTCTATTAAATATATAAATTTGGTGATTCTTACAAACATCCAACAGCTTTTCCCATATGAATTCCTATCTGGGGTTAAGTCCTGGTTTGCTCTAGTCTCAGTTATTCCAAAATCAGTTAAACTTACAGACACAGGGTCCTCAGCAGCATCATAAGGAACATCAGACATAGTGAGAGTGTGAGCATTAAAATCGCCACAAAGCACATGCACATAATCGTCATATGAATAAGTAAGCAAAAAATCATCCAGCTCATCATAGTGCTCTTCATTACCATATCTAGAGTGTGAGGGGGGAATGTAAACACAGCTTATTACCAGTTCCCTACCAAAATTTACACTTTACAAAATTTACAACTTTAACTGAAAGTAAAGAATCATAAGTGTTACTAATATGCCTCCACTTAAAACTAGCATTTTTCTTGATGGCCATGAGTAAACCCCCAGATTTAAACCTGCTTAATTTCCTTCTGTTCTTAAAGACAATGTCAAAGCCAATATTTTCCATATTATTTTTTACATTAATCATATCAGTATCATCACACTTAGTTTCACATAAACAAATCACATCATAATCTTTAATAAAGTTAACAAAATCCATAGATAAAAACTTTGACTTGATACCACAGACATTAAGAGACAACACATTAATATAATCCAGGGGAGGAACAAACTGAACAGAGTTAACATTATTTACACTAACACTATTATCATACCCAAGTATGTGCTGTGCCCCAGCACCATCCTAGGCCCTTGTTAAGTGATCCTATATTTAACCTTTCCCAATCAGGAGCAGAAATAGCAACCTTTTCTAAGTCATCTAGACAGTTTATAACTACAGGTCTACCCCCACTGTGCAACCATGCAAGAATGCTCACCTCCCTTGTGGACACATTTTTCACTGTTTCTTGCTCCTTAACCATATTCAACATTTTAGCTCTTAAGGAGGTCATGTCATCATTTATATACACTTTTCTTTGCCTACCTTTGAGTTTTTTTCTTATTTTGTATAATTTCATTTCTTTTCTTTCGGTGGCAAAACCTCACAATCACTGGCCTACCTCCTTCCCTGGGCCTCCCCAAACGGCGAACAACAGAAATGTCATCCTGCTCAATTTTCACTCCAATAGTATCAGCAAGTTCTATAACTTTAGTTCCCAGCACCTCCTCACCTTTCGTCCTCTTCTTCCTCTAGTCCAGAAATATGTAAGTTCTCCCTTTGGGAGTACTGCTCCATCTTGTCGTTTTCATACTTGAGCAGAAGGCAATTCCTCTGCATTACTGCGATCTTGTTTTCTAATTTATCACTGAATTCCTTGAAAGCAGTAGATACAGCCGCAGATACAGCGACCGAAATTATGTTGGCCAGGTTGGGCAGCATAACAACAACTGCATCCTTAATCGTCTTACTTACACTTCTGCTTTCCCTACCATCAATACTGCTGGTTATATCAGCAAGCTCGTCTTCTACCTTTGTCTTCACTAATTCTTCAAGTTCAGACCCAATGAAGTGTGCCATTGTGTGGAGTTCAGCAATATAATTTCTTTACATGATAGGTCGGTGAGGGTGGTACAGTATATACGTGGTAACACCACAACACCTTGTTTACCTTATGTGGCTCACAACAGTACAGGGAAGACTTGATAATACCTTCAGTACTGGCAGTAGAGATGTTACTCAGGCCCTGTAGCACGTCACATCAGTAGTCAGGTACTCAGAAGTTCATTTGAAAGTGTGTGTGTGTGTGTGTGTGTGTGTGTGTGTGTGTGTGTGTGTGTTCCTCTCAACACTTCCTCTCATAAGACTTTTGACAGTGACGCAAAAAAGTTGCCACAAACACGATCTATAGTTTAAAAACTTACAACTGCATTATCCAGAACATACAATCTCTCTCTCTCTCTCTCTCTCTCTCTCTCTCTCTCTCTCTCTCTCTCTCTCTCTCTCTGACTATAAGACAAATAGGTTAACAGACCCCTACACAAAAGAATTACAAATCATACAAACATTGAAAATCAACAATTCAGGGTATTTATCCTCATGGGTCAACATACTTGCTCTTCCAACTTATTCCTTAAGTAAAATATTCAAAAAATGGAGTATAATAACTACCAGAGTATACACTCACTGACTAGGTTGCAATGAGTTCATAATCTATAATTATTTTTTTCTTGTGTTCGAGTATGACGACCTGTCTGTCTTTGTCTGTATATCTATCAGTCAGTCGATACATTTGTCAGTCTCTAATCATCAGCTCGTTCGAATAATAAAATAAAGTAAAAATACAGGTGAATAAATACAAAAATAAATAAATATATATATGATAATAATAATAATAATAATAATAATAATAATAATAATAATAATAATAATAATAATAATAATAATAATAATAATAGACAAATAAGTAGATGAATAAGAATAAAATAATCCGGACTTCAGGTTGCCACCACAGCCTCGACTGCCAAGTCCTGCGCCTCTCAAGGAATTTCTGAGGTATCTCCTTAATGTCTAAGTCCGTACAGGGAACATAATATTTAGTTATCTAAAACAAGTACACAAAAAAAAAAAAATTAAATTCTAGTAAAGTGGAAAACATTAAGTCAAACAGCTAAAAAAGAGACATGGTAAAGTTTTCTCCATATAAAGTACAAAAAAAACTTTTTACTCACAAAGAAAGTAAATGTTTTTACCTGTTATAAGGAAATAAACAGATGCATATATATATATATATATATATATATATATATATATATATATATATATATATATATATATATATATATATATATATATATATATATCCGCAAAGAAGGTAAATAAACAGATGCATATATATATATATATATATATATATATATATATATATATATATATATATATATATATATATATATATATATATATATATATATATATATATATATATATATATATATATATATCCGCAAAGAAGGTAAATAGTTTATGTTATAATGATATATATATATATATATATATATATATATATATATATATATATATATATATATATATATATATATATATATATATATATATCGTTATAACAGGTAAACTATTTACCTTCTTTGCGGATAAGAAAAGTTTTTTTACTGCAATTCATATGGAGAAAACTTTTTACTATGTCTTTTTTTTTTTGTTGTATGACTCAATGTTTTCCATTTCACTAGATTTTATTTATATATTTATTTTTTTTTTTTTTTGTGTGTATTTCTTTTAGATAACTCAATATTATGTTCCCTGTACGAACTTAAGCATTTAGAGGATACCTCAAAAATTGCTTGAGAGGCGCAGGACGTGGCAGTTGAGGCATATATATATATATATATATATATATATATATATATATATATATATATATATATATATATATATATATATATATATATATATATATATATATATATATATATATATATATATATATGTGTGTGTGTGTGTGTGTGTGTGTATTTTATATTGAGCCACAAGAGCATGAACAACTTATTTAAAGGGACAAAATGCTAAATAATGCACATTGCATTTTCTATTTATTCTAAAAAAAAATGTGTCTCACAGTTTTTGCACAATAGTTGGTGAGCTTTTCCTTGACTCCACAATTGCCGATCTGGAATCCTTTTCATAGTTTGCTTGATTTTTATTCTCTCCTCCAGCATTTTTAGAATGATTTTCTGGCAAGGCATGAATGTTCAGCTAATTATCCCCAGTAATGCCCGTGATGGTGGTGGCCGTGATGATGATGGTGGTGGCCATGGTGATGATGGCCATGACCCCAGCCACCCCAGCCGCCGCAGCCTCCCCAGCCACAGGGGTCAGGTGAGGGGTTGGGCAGAGCTTCAGGATGGGCCTCAGCGAGAGCAGATGGGTCTGGCATGGCGAGGACCACTACCATGCAGGACAACACCACCGTCAGCAGAAGAGAAATCTGGAAAAAATATATGTACATTTTGTCAAGAACTTCTAAAATAAAAATGTTAACATTTTACTTAATAGTTTTAGTTCAATGATGCAACCACTTAACACTTATTCAATTACAGGAAACTAAATTTAGGCACACACACACAAAAAAAAAAAAAAAAATAGACACCTTACAGCTCACTAGAAAAGAGCGTCTTTGCAAAAACGAAATAAAAATAATAAAAATTATAAGATATATAAACAAAAGCTAATTTCCCCATCAGTGATAGTTTTGTTTCCCTACTACACAGAACCAGGCACTGACAAAATAAAATCTTTTTGCTTGGCAGGTTCTTTTAACTTTACAGTCTTACATATAACAAGCGTATTTTTATCATCAATTATATAGCATGACGGGATATGTCAGTACAAAAGTAGCTCCGGACACTCACCTTCATGATGTAACCGCGAGAATTCAAAAGCCTTCTGTTGTGTGAGGCCCCCATCACCTTCTTTTATACCTGGTGAGGGGTCGCTGACGTGCGTGGCTCCCCCAAGCTGAGTCACTTTCCCAAACAACGACGGAAACAGCCACGTAACGCAGCTGCCGCACCAAGACTTGTTTGCGTTTGCACATCTTTCATCGGGGAAAATGCCCGGTAAATAAATGAGGATAATTTATAGCAGGAGCAAAAATTCAAGACCAAGCTTACGTAAATACGGAGCCATGAGAGGATGAGTGAAGATAATGATGACACGGAAGAAATCTTAGGGAGTGTCCGGTCTGAGCATAAGAAACTCTAACGCCGTAAATTATATGTTTTGCTTCCTTCTTAAAGCATGAAAAAAAAAAATAAATAAATAAATAAAAAACGTGCATTTCGTTTCCTTCCTTCACTACATCTCCTTTTAGAGTGGAGGATACAATATCAAACAAAATGAAGGATCGTATTACTTAAAAACTAATAAACACTAGAGGGTTGCATGAATTAAATGTTCCATATCGACACGTAAAATTTCCAGTGTTGAGTTTCAGAATGGAAGTAAGTCCCTTCATGCATCTTTATTTAATGGCACCAGAGTTAACCATCGATTAAAAAAGGTGACAGTAGAAATGCCAGCATGTCCAGTGATCCCATGGGAAGTTCAAGGCCAAGGGCAACGTGGAGCAGACGATTTAAAGGGAAACTTGCACTTTTTTGAAAGGTCTCTCTCTCTCTCTCTCTCTCTCTCTCTCTCTCTCTCTCTCTCTCTCTCTCTCTCTCTCTCTCTCTCTCTATCTATCTATCTATCTATCTATCTATCTATCTATTTATCTATCTATCTATCTATCTATCTATCTATCTAAATAAGCATCATACGTACTTTGTTGGTCGTATTGCACCGCCCATTTTTCGACTCGGTATCAAAATACACACACACACACACACACACACACACACACACACACACACACACACTCTCTCTCTCTCTCTCTCTCTCTCTCTCTCTCTCTCTCTCTCTCTCTCTCTCTCAAAGAATGGATTATGAATGTAATTCTTGCGTTGTTCTTAGCTTTTTTTTTTTTTGTCTAATGGTCTCTAATTTTATAATACGGTCTAGTCAACAGGTAACAAGTGTTTCTATTTAAGCACTGGTGTGATGATAATGACAACTTGAGATTCATTGCATTCTATATTATAATGGTGTAAGGAATTAAGTTGTGTGTGTGTGTGTGTGTGTGTGTGTGTGTGTGTGTGTGTGTGTGTGTGTGTGTGTGTGTGTGTGTGTGTGTGTGTGTGTGTGTGTGTGTGTGTGTGTGTGGTGAGCATACTAAGAATAAGTTAAGCCACCTGCTGAAGTTTGTATCATTTGTCAACAAAAATAACGACGTACGATTTGAGGTGAAGCGAAGGACGCGGTTCTACGCGGGATTAATGTCAACGCTATTGTACGGTTGCGAGGCCTTGGTGGGAGCTGACCTTAAGCCGGTCACAAAACTATAATTGGTACCTCAAGCAACTTTTGGGTGTGCTTAAGTCAACCCTAAATAACGTGTGTTATGTCGAGGTGGGCTATCCTTCGCTTCCCGACCAAGTTAAATTGAAGCAGCATGTTTTATTCCAAAATGTCATCAGAGAGAAGTAACTTAACGGATGACCCTTTGATGTCTGCCTGTGTTATTACCTTTCACCTAATAGTTGCGAGCAGTACAATAAGGAAATTTACTGACACCAGAGTACCTGACATGAATGACCGCATCGAAAGTGTGTACGAGCGGATAACGGCGTCCAGTGGGTCAAAGTGTGTGATTTACCACAGCATACTTTATACCCCGGACTCACGATTCGCAGTATTTAGAAGGACCGCCACACTGTAAACAACCGCATTAGAATCCCTTTCACTCCTTTGTGGACATCAAGCCACAGTCTGTGTATTGAGACCAGACGATGGAACAAGCGGGGACGAAGACCCCCTACCAGAAGAGGAACGTTTGTGTACGTATGTGTAAGGAGGTGCAGACAGAGTGGCACTTCGTGTCCGGTTTTGATGATGCTTTCAGCATTACGCATCACATATTGAGAACGTTAATCGTCTGTTATGTTAATATTATAGTAATATTTTTTAGGGTTTTTTTTTTCTGTTTTGCCAAATTGTGTTAGTTTTACGATTTTTTTTTTTTTTTTTACTGCCTTACAGTGCATTGAGAAATGTTATTGATTTAAGGTTGTTTCACTATTTTACTGTTTCTTTTAGAATTACTGTCAGTTTAGCTGTTTTGTGTGTGCATCTTCTTAATATTAAAAGGCTAATGAAAACTGTTATTGCCTTGTTGTGTTGTTTTACTATTTCTTTTAGCATAACGCCAGGTCTTAGAGAGATTTTTTTATTGCCTTACTGCGCTGTTTTAGTGATTTATTCAGAATTTTTTACAATTAAATGTTTTGCGTTTGTGTAATACTGAGGGTTTTTGTAAGTCTGTATTTGTACTGTATTTGTATTTTGTATCTTGTATTGTGCTTTATCAATCTATGGACTAGAGTTGTTTTATATGTGTGTACTTGTCAACTATATACATTTAAAGATGTTGTATACTTTTTATAAGTGTGCGTATTGAAACAATAGTCATTAAACTATCTCTTTATCTGTGTGTGTGTGTGTGTGTGTGTGTGTGTGTGTGTGTGTGTGTGTGTGAATACGAGTAGAATAATTTATTTATTGCTCAGACTTTTACAATAAAATGTGAAACACAGCTGATGTTTGGCAAATCTCAACGATTATTTAGCTAAAAAGCCTAAAAACATTGTTAATGAATTGAGCCAGCACGTTCAATAAGTGCACATTTCTACACTGCAACAGTGAAATAAATTTCACATGGTTCAGACCTACTTTTGTAATATTCAGGAATACACCTATTTCATAAATTAATAATATCTTGATTTTGCCACTGGAACAATAGTTGATATTCGTCTCCTATATTATGTCCGTCATTACATTTACCACAGTAACATTCATCCCTTCTAATATTACGATATCTTCCAAAGACAACCAGTTGTCTAGTTGAGTACTGTAGTCCAACCGTTCCAGAACAGAAGGATACACAAAATAAAACGCCTGTAGTATACTGAATTATATTTCCTTAGATCTCTCCAATTATCAGAGGCATAACACCAGAGGCACCTCCACTTTTGGAAATCCTGAGGATGAGTTACAGCGACGCGATAGGCCAAGACATTGATATGAGATTGTGATTGGAGGAGCCCAGCAAGGAAGATAGAATGACACAATAAGCAGAAGGATTACAGGTTAGAAAAAATGTCAAGAATGTTGGGTGCATCTAAAAGACAGGTAGGGTGCTACACTAATTGCTCTAAGTCGTGGAGGATAGCGAAGTTCACCAGGTTCGTCAGCGAAGGGAGAGGAAAGCTATAACCTGTGGTGAACAATAAGGTTTCCAAGAATGGACTTCTCCGTGAATGAGAAGAGTCAGGACATGAAAGTTACATAGTCAGAGAATTTTTTTTTATAGTTAAGGGAGTTGGGTGAGAGGTATACAGCACCAATGACTGAAATCGAAGCCAGGTGGATCAAAACTGGGAAGACTAAAGAACATGATAACGGTATGATGAATGTACCGAATACCTGAATTACTGGATAGAATCAGAAACAAAAACAAAAGAATCATAAATAAAAAAATAAATAAAAACAAAACACGCAAAAGAAAACTTCGATTAGAGTACTATGCATGTGTCTATCTGTATGCATGTGTCTGTTTGTAGGACTGACTGTTTATGCATCTGTCTCATAAGTGAACACCAGTGATGTCAAATCTGGGAATAAAACCAAAACATTCCAACAAAGCCACAACACTACACGCGAAATCGCAAATCTCTGGGAGAAGGAAGGAAGGGAGAACAGGAGGAAAGAGGAGGGAAAGAGGAGGAGAAAGAGGATAATGTTGGTGGTGGTGGTGGTGGTAGTAGTAGTAGTAGTAGTAGTAGTAGTAGTAGTAGTAGTAGTAGTAGTAGTAGTAGTAGTAGTAGTAGTAGTAGTAGTAGTAGTAGTAGTAGTAGTAGTAGAAGACGAAGACGAAGACGAAGACGAAGAAGGAAGAAGAAGAAGAAGAAGAAGAAGAAGAAGAAGAAGAAGAAGAAGAAGAAGAAGAAGAAAAACAGCAACAACAACAACAACAACAACAACAACAACAACAACAACAACGACGACGACGACGACGACGTGACGATGGCGAAGATAATAATAATAATAATAATAATAATAATAATAATAATAATAATAATAATAATAGTTATTATTATTATTATTATTATTATTATTATTATTATTATTATATTATTATTATTATTATTATTACTACTACTACTACTACTACTACTACTAATAGTAATAAAAATAATAGTAATAATAATAATAATAACAATAATAATAATAATAATATTATTATTATTATTATTATCATTATTATTATTATTATTATTATTATTATTATTATTGTTGTTGTTGTTTTATTACCATAGCTATTACTGCTGCTACTTCTACCACTACTTATGATAATAACAAACGTTAATAGAGGGCATATCCATAATGATGATATGCCAAAGTTGTGGTCACCTCTTGTTTTCATACAAAAAGATGTATTCTGGGAAATTAATATTGAAACATAAAAAGTATACACTGATAAAGAAGAACAAGAACAAGAACAAGAACAAGAATAAGAACAAGAACAAGATAAGCAATACACTAAGGAAAACGCAAAATAAAAGAAAATAGTACGATGAAATTTCAGCTGCCGAAGTCAAACAACACCTGCACCTGACCTCAAATAAAAATAAGAAAAGATCAAATAAAAAAAAATGCAGCAATAATACGAGAGAGAGAGAGAGAGAGAGAGAGAGAGAGAGAGAGAGAGAGAGAGAGAGAGAGAGAGAGAGAGAGAGAGAGAGAGAGAGAGAGAGAGAGAGAGAGAGAGAGAGAGAGAGAGAGAGAGAGAGAGAGAAAGTAAACAAAAATTTAAATTATAGCAAGAAAGAAAAATAAATAAAACAAAAAATATATATTTAAGAAGAAACCAAAAACAAAATTACATAAACACAGAACATTAAAAAAAGGATACAAGTAAAACAAGAAAGCAGCAGAACACCAATAACAAACTTCGTAAAACACATTCTACATCCTGAAAAAAAAAAAAAAGTCATCTCAGCTCCTCATACTTTCCACGTTTCCAGGGAATTTGGGTAAATGTACCCAATCATCATCTGGCTAGACCTTGATCTTAGAAGGTAAAGGGATGGTGCTCACAAGATTGGGAGAATATTGGGTGGTGGGGGATGACTTGTAGCAAGACGGGACGATGTTTGTTCTGGGAGGATACTCAAGTTGAAGTGTGTTGTGGCAAGAGTGATGAGGTAGTGGGGTGATGTAATTAAAAAAAAAAAAAAACATAGTAAGGAGTAGTGGAAGAGTGTGGTGTGAAGATGATTGTGGTGTGGTTATAACTGAGCGGGAGGTACGTACTTGAATAATATCTTTAAAATGCTTAGGGTTCTTCTCCTTCGCCATATTCTCAAAATTAAGACACACGTTTAACTGTTGTCATTTTCACCTCTTCATCAGAATATTTATTTTAAGACACCAAATTTTATCATGTTCATGTTATCCCTTTGTTAGGCAGTCTTTTGGGGAACTGGCACCCAAGTGGGTTTTTTTTTTTTTTTTCCTGAAAATTTTTGCTCCCCTTGGCCAGTGGCCCACTTACATAAAAAAAAAAAAAATCAGTTTAAAAAAATATTTATTGCTACAAGCCAGTTAAGTTACAGTATAGCCAGAGACGATAACTAATAGAATGAGTTTAAATGTATAATTAAACAAATAATATATATATATATATATATATATATATATATATATATATATATATATATATATATATATATATATATATATATATATATATATATTCCTCCTTTAAATGTCAACAATCTTGATTTTTCACTCAATTTGTTTGCTGCCGAACTAAATATCCAGACAGTTTTAGTTACTCACGCGCCATACGATTCAAATGCAGCTCATCTAAACTCAGCGAGGTTAATATTGTTATAGAAGACAAAGTAAACACATCATGCAAGTTTGTTATCATTAACTTTCATGATGTTGTAACCCAAGAATCACCAAGAAATGTAACACGTAAGAGGGAAGAATGAGACAAAAAATAAAGAAATGAAGAAACGAAGAAGGAAATAAGAAAGTAGAAAAAAATAAATAAGGAAAGAAGATGATAAGCAGAAAGCAGTAGCAAGATTACAAGAAGATATCACCAATCTGATAGAAGAGAGAAGAGACCTGACCACCGAAAAGAACAAGATGCGGTGAGTCATCACAAGACTAACACAGCCTGAGATTAGCAGCAGATTACAAGAAGAGATACCCAGGTGGCTATCATTAAATTAATACACGAGGGAAGCAGATGTCACCGGGAGCAAATGACATGAACAAGACGGACAGCTGGCAAAACACAGGAAACAGTGCCTCCTTGTTCCTGATTAAATGAAATTGCGATTTACCGAAGTTATTCGGGAATGAACCTTATTGAAAATTAAGGGAAAATAAAATGTATGATCTAAGTATCGGAAAATAAATATAGTTACTTGAAGATTAACTTTATTGTATGATAAAAGTATGGGAAAACAAATATAGTTACTCGAAAATTAACCTTATTAAAAGTTATGGGAAAATAAACCGTACGATCGAAGTATTGGAAAATAAATCTTACAGGAATGAAAGCCTTGTCAGGGCAAAAGGTCGCTCTAACATCACGTGTATATTATGAAGATTACGAGACAGGAGTAGGCAGAAGAAGACAGAGAGAGACAAGCTAGACAGAGCTGTCAGGACCAGAGAGGGTCAAGATGGGCACGCCGCCTGTCACAGTACCAGTAAGTAGAGCCTGACAGTTATAATGAAGTCCAGAGTACATAAGAACATAAGAAATAAGGGAAGCTGCAAGAAGCGACCAGGCCTACACGTGGTAGTCCCTGTATGAAATATACCGATTTCCATCTGTTATCCCCATCTATAAACCCGTCTAATCTTCTCTTAAAGCTCCCTAATGTCTTAGCACTGACAACATGATTACTGGGTCCGTTCCACTCATCTACCACTCTATTTGAAAACCAATTTCTTCCTCTTTCTTAAAACTAAATTTTTCAAGCTTGAACTCGTTATTTCTTGTTCTATCCTGGTTGCTGATCCTAAGATTTTTTATTACAAACCCCTTGTTATAATCTTTATACCACTTAAAGACTTCTATCAGGTCCCCTCTTAACCTACGTCTCTCCACAAAATGTAAATTTAGCAGTTTCAATCTCGCCTCGCAAGGAATACTCCTCATTCCCTGTATCCTTTTAGTCATTCTCCTCTGTACTGATTCTAATAGACCTATATATTGCCTGTAATGTGTTGACCAGAACTGCACAGCGTAGTTTAGATAAGTTCTGAACAGCGCCAAATATAACTTTAATATTACTTCGGGCCTTCTACTTTTAACACTCCTAAAAATGAATCCTAATACCCTATTTGCCTTGTTTCTGGCCTCTATGCATTACTTTCCTAGACGGAGTTCAGAGTTAACTATACCTCCTCAATCTTTTTCGTACCCTGAACCTACTAGAGCTTCGTTGTTTATTGTGTACCCACTGTGTGGGTTTCCTCTACCTACGCTAAGTACTTTGCATTTGTTTTCCTGGGTGAAGACAGTTAAAAAATACTCATTCAGAATTTTACTAATCTCCTCCCCAGAACTAACCAGCTCCCCATCTGCTGCCTTTAATGTACATATAGTATCATTTTTCTTTGTCCTGTATACCTGATAAAATCCCTTGGGGTTCGTCTTCGCCTGGCTGGCTACCTTTAATTCATAATTGCCCTTAGCTTTCCTCGTTAACCTCCTGACTGTTCTAACTCATTATATTGTGCCCTTAAAACATCATCAGTTGCCCTTAATCTCTTATATATACTTCTCTTCCGCCCTATCTAATGTTTTAACCTAGCAGTTATCCATTTAGGGTCATTTTTTTTTTGCGATCTTATTGCTCTATACGGGATGTTTGCTAACTTACCTGTATGCAATTTATCTACGAAATATTTATACAACTCATCTACATTTACTTCACCTAATCGCCTCATCTCGGCCTTCATCTCGGCCCTAAAAAAAAGGACCACTGAGATGCTGGTTCCCGAACAGAGTCAAAAGCGGTAGTAAAAAAATTACAGGATAAGTGTCTTGAAACCTCACTCTTGAAGGAATTCAAGTCATAGGAAGGTGGAAATAAAGACGCAGGCAGGGAGTTCCATAGTTTACCAGATAAAGGGATGAATGATCGAGAATATTGGTTTACTCTTGCATTAAAAAGGTGGACAGAACAGGGGTGAGAGAAAGAAGAAAGACTTGTGTAGCGAGGCCGCGGGAGGAGGGGAGACATGCAGTTAAAAAGATCAGAAGAGAAAGTTGGCATGAAAATAGCTGTAGAAAATAACAATAGATGCAATATTGCGGCGATAAGAAAGAGGCTGAAGACAGTCAGTTAGAGGAGAGAAATTGACAAGACGAAAAGCTGTCAAGCCCTGTTTCAAAGAGCGGTATGAGTGGAATTCCCCGCCCCACTTCCATGTGAAGCATACTCCATATATGGACGGATAAGCCCCTGTACAGAGTTAGCAGCTGGAGGGTGAGAAAACTGGAGGGGGCGACTCAGAACGCCTAACCTCATGGAGGCTATTTTAGCAGAGATGACATTATAAGAAAAGGACACACAGAGGATGTTCAGTGTAGAAGAGGGGGACAGATGAGCGTCATTGAAGAAGAGGGGAGAGTTGTCTGGAAGGTTGTGTCAAGTTGATAGATGGCGGAATTGAGTTTCTGAGGTATTGAACAATACTAAGTTTACTCTGCCCCAATCAGAAATTTTAGAGGGATCTAAAGTCAGGCGTTTTGTGGCTTTCCTTAGTGAACTGTGTGTGTGTGTGTGTGTGTGTGTGTGTGTGTGTGTGTGTGTGTGTGTGTGTGTGTGTGTGTGTGTGTGCGCGCGCACGCGCGTGCGTCCGTGCGTGTGTGCGCGCGTGCGTGCGTGCGTGTGTGTGTGTGTGTGTGTGTGTGTCTGTGTCTGTGTGTGTGTGTGTGTGTGTGTGTGTGTGTGTGTGTGTGTGTGTTTGCTAAGACGTGAAGTGGACCTTTTGTCCTGGCCCATAGGTCTCTCTCTCTCTCTCTCTCTCTCTCTCTCTCTCTCTCTCTCTCTCTCTCTCTCTCTCTCTCTCTCTCTCTCTCTCTCTCTCTCTCTCTCTATCTATCTATCTATCTATCTATCTATCTATCTATCTATCTCTCTATCTCTATCTATCTATCTATCTGTCTATATCTATTTATCTATCCATCTAACATCCCGATATGTACTTTTTGGAGAAATATCAGGTCACACTGTGGGCTGATAACGACCTTGACATTAAACGCTTCCAATAATTATTCTTGCCTTCTAAATACGAGTAGGTATGTATAGTGTGAATGTGTGTGTGTGTGTGTGTGTGTGTGTGTGTGTGTGTGTGTGTGTGTGTGTGTGTGTGTGTGTGTGTGTGTGTGTGTGTGTGTGTGTGTGTGTGTGTGTGTGTGTGTGTGTGTGTGTAATATTTTTATGTGAAAACTTAAAGGCGACTTACTTATGACATTTATGAATTGCACTTACAACAGGTTCACTTTCAGCTCAGCATTCATTGAAATACAAGTTAATGTGCAGACTTTATTTCGTAAGAAATTAAAGTTATCCCCAATGAAGATTTATGTATACAAAAAATACATTCCCATCAGTTATTAATTTTTAGTGTAACCAAAGGTAAATTCTAGCCCTTGCCCCCCTGGATGCGAGATGCATAAGGGAAGGCGGAAAGAAATATTCCCTCTCTGATTCGTGTGGAGTTTCCATCATTGCCGTTGCCATTGTCGTCCAGAAATCGGTCCGAGTAAGTTAACCCCAGTGGTGGTGGCCGTGGTGATGGTGGTGGTGGCCTCCCCAGCCGCCATAGCCACCCCCCCAGTGAGGGTCAGCTGAAGGATCAGGGTAGGCCTCGGGATGAGGGCCAGCGATGGCAACTGGGCCTGGCATGGCATAAACCGCCACCAGGCAGGCCATAGCCACCAAAAAGAACAAGGAGAACTGCCGGGAAGTGAGGAACAATGTCTCTTATGTAAAATGGATAAAATCATTACCGAAACGATTGTGAACAAAAAGAAATCTTCAAATATGACTGAATGTTTCTGTTTTAACATGCACAAGACAAAGGAGGACAGGGCTGCACTCACCTTCATGTTGGCGAGCTGCGGGTTTCCAGTAGACTGATGGGGAGGACATTAAGGGTTCTCCTTTATACCCCAGACCAGGCCAGCAACCTCATGCCTTCTTTTGCCCGAATCATCAATGCAAACACCGAGTGGCAAGATCAAATGTTTGATCAAAAACCGGGGGACACCACCTTTAGACAACCCTCAGTGGCAACGAACGAAAGGACGGCATTAAAAAATCACTGTAGGCAGATCTCAAACGACGCAAAATGCACTTCTCTGTGTACTATAAGAAAGCACCACTGAGTTACTCTCCGGCGTAAGGAGGCTTACAGTGTAATTGTAATCAAAGGAGACAGTAACAGTAATTATTTTATCTTCCACAGAAGTCTCGAATTTGGAAATATTTTAAGTTATTTGAACAGGGACGTTTCTGATCAAGCCTTCCTACTCTACCATGACGAAATCTCAGATGATGCACGACCACTTAACTTATGTAAACACTTCTTTTCCTTCTTTCCTCCTTTAACACGAAAAGGAGAACTATTAAACGCTAAAAGATAAGAGTAGAAAATAATCAGCTAAGCGTAGCTCTAAATTACGATAGAAAAACAATAATAGTAAATCAATTTAATTTCCCCCCATGTATTATCTTCAGAAGGATTTCCAGTTGTAGGAAACTATTAATTGCACTAAGATCGTAACGCTTTAACATATCCTACCAGGTTAATCACGAAACGCTCAATTGCAAATCACTATAACAAGCCTGGAAAGGAAAATCAGGATAAGGAATTTCTGAAAATTGATTTATCCCTTTTGGTAATTCTTATAGCATT
>NC_087162.1:15812947-15815447 GCF_035594125.1 Scylla paramamosain | reverse complement strand
GTGTGTGTGTGTGTGTGTGTGTGTGTGTGTGTGTGTGTGGGGGGGGGGGTCAGGAAAGAACAAATTAAGAGGCAGTAGTCATTAAAGTGGTAGCGGTGGCGGATGTAGTAGTAGTAGTGGTAGTAGTAGTAGTAGTAGTAGTAGTAGTAGTAGTAGTAGTAGTAGTAGTAGTAGTAGTAGTAGTAGTAGTAGTAGTAGTAGCAGCAGTAGTAGTAGTAGTAGTATTTAAGTGGTCAGTGGCACCTACAACAAGGAAATCCATAAACCAAGAACTCTTCTCAAATGTACAAGTGTGTGTGTGTGTGTGTGTGTGTGTGTGTGTGTGTGTGTGAGGATTCCCCGTCTCGGCCGGCTTCTCGGGAGAACGTTCACCTGCCGGCCTGTCTTCCCCGCGCTGTTTGCTCATGCCAGACCTTGCCACTCGGACTTCTCAAGGTCAAAGCCAATGGAAGAACAAGAAAAAAAAAAGGAAGGAGTAAGGGAGAGAGGCAGAGAGAAAGAGAGAGAGGGAAAAAAAATCCGGTCTAGTCCCAATGAGATACTTGAAGCCTCGCAAAACTGAGAAAAAAAAAGTCATGTTGGGTAACTTTACCAACATGATCCGCCGAGTCATTCTGCTGCTGCTGCTGCTGCCTTTTTTGTTGCTGTTGTGAAGGGGAAACGATACCGAACCCCGTAGCACTTAACACTGTTTCCTTGTTTCTTTTGTAAGTGTGTGTGTGTGTGTTATTCACCTAAGGTCGTCTGCGGGTCACCCAACCAGCTGTTCCCCTACATTAAGAGCTCAGAGCTCGTACTGACCGATCTTTGGGTACGACTGAGACCACTCACACAATACATACCGGGACGGCGAGGTCACAAACCCTCGGGTTACATCCCGTACCTACTTGCTGCCAGGTGAACAGGGGTTATAACATTAAGACGCTCACCCATTTGCCTCGCCGCGCCAGGGACTTGAACCCGGACCTTCACAGTGGTGTGTGTGTGTGTGTTAAGATACATTTGACTGAAACGTCACAAAAGAAATAGGCAAATTACCTTTTTGTTATGCTATCGCGATATCATGTTACGTGCTGGGCTGTGGATGAAATCATTACCTACTCGCTGAGCTATGTTAATTTTATTGAGATATCGATAAACTTTTCAACGGTAAGCTATGCATAAATGTTGTTAGTTTATCATTACACTTATTTATGCATTAAGCTGTCAATAAATCCACATAAGAGTATCGATATATTATTACAAGTGAGACTATGCATAAACTTGTCAGGCTATCAATAAATCTTCACAAAAACCCAATATAATAATCTGATCAAGCTTCACTTACACAGTATAATTTTCTCCATTGCTCCCATATGTTACGATTTACGAAAAATCCTGATACATTTTCATCATAAAATTCATAGTTATCATAAATATCTTTTCTCCCTCCCCCACAGCACTTCCACATGTACTCTTACACACATAGCTATAGTCCTCTATCTCCCATGTACTTAAGACAATCTTCAATGTACCACGTAAAGTCTTCTTAATGCCACGTATAATATGAAACGCCAAACAGGTTAAAAGTATTTTCAAATTAACTAGTCAACTGTATAACTTCTTATCGACACACACACACACACACACACACACACACACACACACACACACACACACACACACACACACAGAGAGAGAGAGAGAGAGAGAGAGAGAGAGAGAGAGAGAGAGAGAGAGAGAGAGAGAGAGAGAGAGAGAGAGAGAGAGAAAATAGACCGCTGAACATGAACTACACCAAGAACTCTGTACTACACAAACAATAACCAACATAAAGGTCTATATATATATATATATATATATATATATATATATATATATATATATATATATATATATATATATATATATATATATATATATATATATATATATATATATATATATATATATATATATATATATATATATATATATATATATATATATATATATATATATATATATATATATATATATACCATCCTCTGAGTCCCCATCTGGAGAGGGGACCACAAATGTCCCCAGAATCACTCAAACTAAAATTATCTGTGTTGTATACCTCTCACCTAATTCCTCTGACAATAAGAAATTCTTTGACTACTTAACTTCCAAAGTGAAGCACATTCTGACTCTCTTCCCTTTTGCGGAAATCTCCATTCTTGGAGACTTCAAAGTTCACCACCAGCTTTGGCTTTCCTCTCCTTTCACTGACCATCCTGGTGAACTAGCCTTCAACTTTGCTATCCTCCACGACTTAGAGCAATTAGTGCAGAACCCTACTCGTATTCCTGTTTTGGAGATACGCCCAACATTCTTCACCTTTTCCTGACCTCTGATCCTTCTGCTTATGCTGTCACCCTCTCTTCTCCGTTGGGCTCCTCCGATCACAATCTCATATCTGTATCTTGTCCTATCACTCCAATCCCTCCTCAGGATCCCCTAAGCGGAGGTGCCTCTGGCGTTTTGCCTCTGCTAGTTG
>NC_087162.1:15772947-15807947 GCF_035594125.1 Scylla paramamosain | reverse complement strand
GCCTTCAACCAGTCTTTTGCAACGCCTGGAGCACGCACATATAACTTTTAATTTTTGAATCAAGGATGCATGATTATACTTATTTATCATTATTTTCTTATCCTTACAGAGATGGTGGGCTTTCAACCTTCCAATCACAGTGGTGTGTCTGAGCCGAATAGGCAGTTGTCTTTTACAGGTGCAGGTGCGCGCCTCACAAACCACTCACTGACGCTTCTGCTATTAATGTTGTCTTGCACAAACGTAAATCACGATAATGAATAGTAAATATCGTTGAATAGAGTGGCATGATTAAATGCCAGTGAAATATAACAGACACTATAACTGTAAATCATTAACCGAAACGAAAAGTTAAATTGTGTGTGAGTGTGTGTGTGTGTGTGTGTGTGTGTGTGTGTGTGTGTGTGTGTGTGTGTTAATTGATCCTTAGGGCTTAGAAAAACCAATCATTGAAGCTAATGATAACAGGGCTCCATTTAGACCACATTTATTAACTGAAAGACTCCACGAGTAAGAGAAGCGGAGGAACACACAAGAAGATGGAAGAGGCTTGTGAGAAATAAGCATTATCCCAGACTGGAGTAGAGCCACGAAAGATAATGCGTCAGCTTGGTGTACACTCCGGGTTTGTTGGGTCTGGCGCACCCGTGGCCCCAGCTGGTAATGCCGACGATGGTGTGACGACCTGGAGGTGTAAGGTGATTAGGAGCAGCAAGAGGCCGAGATGGAAGGGAGGACGAATTGGACACGCACGCTCGTTTCCTTGTTTTGCTTTATTTTATACTGTTTCCTTATTTTTACACTAGTGGAGATTGATGAGAGAGAGAGAGAGAGAGAGAGAGAGAGAGAGAGAGAGAGAGAGAGAGAGAGAGAGAGAGAGAGAGAGCACTAATCTATGATACAAGAGCTAATTTTGTGCAAGAGGGGAAACTTAACTTCACTTACACACACACACACACACACACACACACACACAGAGACTACCTACCTTCGATGAGGCAGACCATGGGCCCCCCGGAGTCCCCCTGACAGGTATCTACGCCTCCCTCCAGGTAGCCAGCGCAGTACATGCCCGCCGTCAGCCTCACCGGGCCGTACACGTAGTCTGCCTGGCACGTGGACCGGGGCAGGATGGGCAGCAACGCCGATTGGAGGACCTTTGAGTATCCTGAAGGAAGCCCAGGCGAAGGATGCTCAAGGTTACATAATACGAAGGTTATTGGAATATTATTACTTTTATTAATTTTGCAATTATTACTGCTACTACTACGACTACTACTACTGCAACTACTGCTACTACTACGACCATTACTGCTGTAACTATTGCTACTACTACTACTGCTACTGCTATTACTACTACTACTACTACTACTACTACTACTACTACTACTACTACTACTACTACTACTCTGCTGCTGCTACTACTACTGCTGCTGCTGCTGCTGCTACTACTACTACTACTATTACTACTACTACTACTACTACTACCACTACTATTACCACTACTCTGCTGCTGCTACTATTACTACAACTACTACTCTGCTGATGTTACTACTACTACTACTCTGCTGCTACTACTACTACTACTACTACTACTACTACTACTACTACTACTACTACTACTACTACTACTACTACTACTATTACTATTACTACTACTACTACTACTACTACTACTACTACTACTTTTTTATGATACAGGGGCTATGGTCAAGGGCAAGAAAATGCGAAAAAAAAAAAAGGCCCACATAAGTTGCCAGTCACTCTTACTACTACTACTACTACTACTACTACTACTACTACTGCGCACGTGAAGTTTGGTGAAGAAAGTGTAGTGCATTATAATAAAAATTCTATCATTTTTGTGATACCTAATTGTATGATGTAGTGGACTTCTTTTATTCATTATGTATTAGAAAACGATCACTGAGTCAAAGGGGAATAGTTAGAGAAAGGAAAAACAGAAACTATCCGAATTATAGTATTCCTCCTCCTTTTCTTCCTTCTCATTGACGTTCCCTTTTTCGGAATAATCTTCATCATCATCATCATCATCACTAACTCTGCCTCTATTGCCTCCTTCACTACCGTTATAGTAGTTTCGTAGTAGCAGCAAAAATAATTATTAAAAAATAAAAAATAATAGAAACAGTCAGAAAGAGGAAAGCTCCATCAAAATACGACATTAAATTATAGGTATTGTGTTCCTGTCTATCTTTTTGCGAACTATCAAAGGCTCTCAGCTAACATAGAATGAGTTCCTTCCGTACGTGTAGCAATTGAAGCCAATAATAGCCATATAAGAACATAGTGACATAAGGACACACAGGGTGCTGCAAGAAGCTACCACACCTGCACACAGCAGTCCTGTACGTATGAGACATGCATAGCTTCCAAAGTGGAGCACATTCTGACTTTCTTCCCTTTTGTGGAGATCTCCATTCTTGGAGACTTCAGTGTTCACCACCAGCTTTGGCTTTCCTCTCCCTTCACTGACCATCCTGGTGAACTAGCCTTCAACTTTGCTATCCTCCACGACCTAGAGCAATTAGTGCAACACCCTATTCGTATTCCTGACCGTCTTGGAGATACGCCCAACATTCTTCACCTTTTCCTGACCTCTAATCCTTCTGCTTATACTGTCACCCTTTCTTCTCCGTTGGGCTCCTCCGATCACAATCTCATATCTGTATCTTGTCCTATCGCTCCGATCCCTCCTCAGGATCCCCCTAAGTGAAGGTGCCTCTGGCGTTTTGCCTCTGCTAGTTGGAGGGACCTGAGGAGATATTTTGCTGATTTTCCTTGGAATGACTACTGCTTCCGTGTCAGAGACCCGTCTTTGTGTGCTGAGTGCATAACAGAGGTGATAGTGTCTGGCATGGAGGCATACATTCCTCACTCTTTTTCTCGTCCTAATCCTTCTAAGCCTTGGTTTAACACAGCTTGTTCTCGTGCTATACATGATAGAGAGGTGGCCCACAAAAGGTACTTAAGCCTTCCATCACCTGAATCTCATGCACTTTATATTTCTGTCCGGAAGCATACCAAGTCTGTTCTCCAACTAGCCACAACATTCTTGATCTTTTCCTAACCTCTAATCATTTTGCTTATGCTGTCACCCTCTTTTTTTCCGTTTGGCTCCTCCGATCACAATCTCATGTCTGTATCTTGTCCTATCACTCCAATTCCTCCACAGGATCCCGCTAAGCGGAGGTGCCTCCGGCGTTTTGCCTCTGCTATTTGGGGGGACCTGAGGAAGTATTTTGTTGATTTTCCTTTTTTTTTTTTTTTTATGTAGGAAGGACATTGGCCAAGGGGAACAAAAATCCAATAAAAAAAATGCCCACTGAAATGCCAGTCCCATAAAAGGGTCAAAGCAGTGGTCAAAAATTGATGAATAAAATGTCTTGAAACCTCCCTCTTGAAGGAATTCAAGTCATAGGAAGGTGGAAATACAGAAGCAGGCAGGGAGTTCCAGAGTTTACCAGAGAAAGGGATGAATGATTGAGAATACTGGTTAACTCTTGCGTTAGAGAGGTGAACAGAATAGGGGTGAGAGAAAGAAGAAAGTCTTGTGCAGCGAGGCCGCGGGAGGAAGGGAGGCATGCAGTTAGCAAGATCAGGAGAGCAGTTAGCATGAAAATAGCGGTAGAAGACAGCTAGAGATGCAACATTGCGGCGGTGACAGAGAGGCTGAAGACAGTCAATTAGAGGAGAGGAGTTGATGAGACGAAAAGCTTTTGATTCCACCCTGTCTAGAAGAGCAGTATGAGTGGAACACTCCCAGACATGTGAAGCATACCCCATACATGGACGGGTAAGGCCCTTGTACAGAGTTAGCAGCTGGGGGGGTGAGAAAAACTGGCGGAGACGTCTCAGAACTCCTAACTTCATAGAAACTGTTTTATCTAGAGATGAGATGTGAAGTTTCCAGTTGAGATTATAAGTAAAGGACAGACCGAGGATGTTCAGTGTAGAAGAGGGGGACAGTTGAGTGTCATTGAAGAAGAGGGGATAGTTGTCTGGAAGGTTGTGTCGAGTTGATAGATGGAGGAATTGAGTTTTTGAGGCACTGAACAATACTTAGTTTGCTCTGCCCCAATCAGAAATTTTAGAAAGATCATAAGTCAAGCGTTCTGTGGCTTCCCTGCGTGAAATGTTTACCTCCTGAAGGGTTGGACGTCTATGAAAAGACGTGGAAAAGTGCAGGGTGGTATCATCAGCGTAGGAGAGGATAGGACAAGAAGTTTGGTTTAGAAAATCATTAATGAATTATAAGAAGAGAGTGAGTGACAGGACAGAACCCTGAGGAACACCACTGTTAATAGATTTAGGAAAAGAACAGTGGCCGTCTACCACAGCAGCAATAGAACGGTCAGAAAGGAAACTTGAGTTGAAGTTACAGAGAGAAGGATAGAAGCCGTAGGAGGGTAGTTTGGAAATCAAAGCTTTGTGCCAGACTCAATCAAAAGCTTTTGATATGTCCAAGACAACAGCAAAAGTTTCACCAAAATCTCTAAAAGAGGATGACCAAGACTCAGTAAGGAAAGTCAGAAGATCACCAGTAGAGCGGCCTTGTCAGAACCCATACTGGCGATCAGATAGAGGGTTGTGAAGTGATAGATGTTCAAGAATCTTCCTGTTGGGGATAGATTAAAAAACTTGAGATAGGCAGGAAATTAAAGCAATAGGACGGTAGTTTGAGGGATTAAAACGGTCACCCTTTTTAGGAACAGGTTGAATGTAGGCAAACTTCCAGCAAGAAGGAAAGGTAGATGTTGACAGACAGAGCTGAAAGAGTTTCACTAGGCAAGGTGCAAGCACGGAGGCACAGTTTCGGAGAACAATATGAGGGATCCCATCAGGTCCATAAGCCTTCCGAGAGTTTAGGCCAGCGAAGGCATGGAAAACATCATTGCGAAGAATTTTAATAGGTGGCATGAAGTAGTCAGAGGGTGGAGGAGAGGGAGGAACAAGCCCAGAATCGTCCAAGGTAGAGTTTTTAGCAAAGGTTTGAGCGAAGAGTTCAGCTTTAGAAATAGATGTGATAGCAGTGGTGCCATCTGGTTGAAACAGAGGAGGGAAAGAAGAAGCAAAGTTATTGGAGATATTTTTGGCTAGATGCCAGAAGTCACGAGGGGAGTTAGATCTTGAAAGGTTTTGACACTTTCTGTTAATGAAGGAGTTTTTGGCTAGTTGGAGAACAGACTTGGCATGGTTCCGGGCAGAAATATAAAGTGCATAAGATTCTGGTGATGGGAGGCTTAAGTACCTTTTGTGGGCCACCTCTCTATCATGTATAGCACGAGAACAGGCTGTGTTAAAATAAGGCATAGAAGGTTTAGGATGAGAAAATGAGTGAGGAATGTACGCCTCCATGCCAGACACTATCACCTCTGTTATGCGCTCAGCACACAAAGACGGGTCTCTGACACGGAAGCAGTAGTCATTCCAAGGAAAATCAGCAAAATACCTCCTCAGGTGCCCCCAACTAGCAGAGGCAAAACGCCAGAGGCATCTTCGCTTAGGGGGATCCTGAGGAGGAACTGGAGCGATAGGACAAGATACAGATATGAGATTGTGATCGGAGGAGCCCAACGGAGAAGAAAGGGTGACAGCATAAGCAGGATAAAAGGTCAGGAAAAGGTCAAGAATGTTGGGCGTATCTCCAAGACGGTCAGGAATACGAGTAGGGTGTTGCACCAATTGCTCTAGGTCGTGGAGGATAGCAAAGTTGTAGGCTAGTTCACCATGATGGTCAGTGAAGGGAGAGGAAAGCCAAAGCTGGAGGTGAACATTGAAGTCTCCAAGAATGGAGATCTCTGCAAAAGGGAAGAGGGTCAGAATGTGCTCCACTTTGGAAGTTAAGTAGTCAAAGAATTTCTTATAGTCAGAGGAGTTAGGTGAGAGGTATACAGCACAGATAAATTTAGTGTGAGAGTGACTCTGTAGTCGTAACCAGATGGTGGAAAACTCGGAAGATTCAAGAGCGTGGGCACGAGAGCAGGTTAAGTCGTTGCGCACATAAACGCAGCATCCAGCTTTGGATCGAAAATGAGGATAGAGAAAGTAGGAGGGAACAGAAAAGGGGCTACTGTCAGTTCCCTCAGACACCTGAGTTTCAGTGAGGAAAAGAAGATGAGGTTTAGAAGAGGAGAGGTGGTGTTCTGCAGATTGAAAATTAGATCTTAGACCGCGAATGTTATAGAAGTTAATGAAGAAAAAGTTGAGGGGGGTGTCAAGACACTTAGGATCGTCGACAGAAAGGCAGTCCGACCTGGGGACATTTATGGTCCCCTCCCCAGATGGGGACTCCGAGGCTGGTATAGGAGTCACCATGATGATTTTAAAATTTTTGAGTGATGGGTGTGTGTGTTATTAGGTGCTTGTAGTTTTGTGTGGAGGAAGAGAGTTGTCTTTAGAGGGCAGGCTGTGACTGCCCCCTTGTGTTGTGAGACACAAAGGGAAACGTTCAGTGAGGTCACAGCTGGGTTTAATGATAAGTTCACAGCACCACCTGAACAGTGCTTTAAACCTCACTGGAATGACTACTGCTTCCGTGTCAGAGACCCGTCTCAGTATATCAAGCGCATAACAGAGGTGATAGTGTCTGGCATGGAGGCGTACATTCCTCACTCTTTTTCTCGACCTAAAGAACCACATCTGTCTCTAAAGCTGAACTCTTCGCTCAAACCTTTGCTAAAAACTCTACCGTGGACGTTTCAGGGCTTGTTCCTTCCTCTCCTCCATCTTCTGACTACTTCATGGTATTAAAATTCTTCGCAGTGATGTTTTCCATGCCCTCGCTGGCCTAAACCCTCAGAAGGCTTATGAAGCTGATGGGGTCCCTCCTATTGTTCTCCGAAACTGTGCCTCTGTGCCTCTTGCCTAGTCAAACTTTCAACTCTGTGAACATCTCTCTTTCCTTCTTGCTGGAAGTTTGACTAAATTCAGCCTGTTCCTAAAAAGGTTGACCGTTCTAATCCCTCAAACTACCATGCTATTGCTTTAATTTCATGCCTATCTAAAGTTTTTTAATCTATCCTCAACAGGAAGATTCTTAAACATCTATCACTTCACAACCTTCTATCAGATCGCCAGTATGAGTTTTCTCAAGGCTGCTCTACTGGTAATCTTCAGGCTTTCCTTACCGAGTCTTGGTCATCCTCTTTTAGAAATCTTGGTGAAACTTTTGCTGTTGCCTTGGACATATCGAAAACTTTTGATAGAGTCTGGCAGAAAACTTTGATTTCCAAACTAACTTCCTCTTGCTTCTATCCCTCTGTCTGTGACTTCATCTCAAGTTTACTTTCTGACCGTTCTATTGCTGCTGTGGTAGACGGTCACTGCTCTTCTAAATCTATTAATAGTGGTGTTCCTCAGGGTTCTGTCCTGTCACCCACTCTATTCTTATTGTTCATTAATGACCTTCTAAACCAAACTTCTTGTCCTATCCACTCCTACGCTGATGATACCACCCTGCACTTTTCCACGTCTTTTCATAGACGTCCAACCCCTCAGGAAGTAAACATTTTATGCAGGGAAGCCGCAGAACGCCTGACTTATGATCTTTCTAAAATTTCTGATTGTGGCAGAGCAAACTAAGTATTGTTCAATGCCTCAAAAACTCGATTCCTCCATCTATCAAGTCGACACAATCTTCCAGACAACTATCCCCTCTTCTTTAATAACACTCAACTGTCACCCTCTTCTACACTGAACATCCTTGATCTCTCCTTTACTTATAATCTAAACTGGAAACTTCACATCTCATCTCTAGCTGAAACAGCTTCTATGCAGTTAGGTGTTCTGAGACGTGTCCGCCAGTTTTTCTCACCCTCCCAGCTGCTAACTCTGTGCAAGGGCCTTATCCGTCCATGTATGGAGTATGCTTCATATGTCTCGGGGAGTTCCACTCATACCAGACAGGGTGAAATCAAAAGCTTTTCGTCTCACCAACTCTTCTAACTGACTGTCTTCAGCCTCTCTCTCATCGCCACAATGTTGCATTCGTAGCTACCTTTTACCGCTATTTTCATGCTAACTACTCTTCTGATTTTGCTAACTTGCATGCCTCCCCTCCCCCAGCGACCTCGCTGCACAAGACTTTCTTCTTTCTCTCACCTCCATTCTGACCACCTCTCTAATGCAAGAATTAACCAGTATTCTCAGTCATTCATCCCCTTCTCTGGTAAACTCTGAAACTCCCTGCCTGCTTCTGTACTTCTACCAACCTATGACTTGAACTCCTTCAAGAGGAAAGCTTCAAGGCAATTATCCTTCGATTTTTGACTAACGCTTTGGACCCTGTTCTGGGACTGACATCTAAGTAAGCTTTTTTATTTTGTTTTGATTTTTGTTGCCCTTGGCCAGTGTCCCTCCTACAAAAAAAAAAAAAAAAAAAAAAAAAAAGCTTTATCCTCCATCCTCATCCATAAATTTGTCTTGTCTTCTTTTAACTAAGCAATCGTATTCTCAAAGGTTTCCACACCTAAAATCGATTTGTTATAACATTTGTGATGGAAGTTAATGGAGCTTTTGAGTCTGTTTTCATTAACTGTATTATCTGTACCACAGTTTTATTTAATATACTGCAGCCGTTCTACTTCGTGTATCCTTTAAGCATGGATACTACCACAACTACAGTACATCCACTAATACAATGTGATACTTTAACAACGATTCTATTGCAGAAATAAAACAAAAAAATAAATAAATCATTAGGAGTCTGTAAATCATTTCTATACCTTTTGAAAGCAATCCTTATGAGAGCGTAAAGAGTTTCGGAATACGGGTTAGCTGGGTTTCACTTCGAACTGCTACAGCGTCACACCATAAACACCTACCAAGAGAGAATCCCAGACTGCCCCAGCCGGCCACCGTGCAATTCAGGTAAGACGGGTAGTTCCAGCGGGAGGGGACCAGGCACAGAGGCTGCACGTTCTGACCAAACCTGAAAGGGAAACAAAAGAGCGATGAAAAAGAACGCATGTAATCGAGTCACTGTCAGAGGAGAATATCGTGTAAAACCTGTGAGGGAGGAAATCATCGGTAATTTTATACGTAGTTTCGAAAGGAAAATAAGATTAAAATGAAAGGAAAAATACAGAAAATCCAGTAAATGTGAAGAATTAGAATACATGTAAATTTGAGATCTGAGAAGAATATTATAAGTAACTTTATAAATACGAAGGGAAAATCTACTTATAAGAGGGAAAATGAAAAGAGAACAAGGGCAATAATAACGTAAGAAAGAACTTATAGAAAAAAAAACATGTAAATTTACAAATTAAATGGGAAAATCTTTCTTTAACTCGTGAATGTGTAATAAAAAAAAAAACATAAGCTAATCAAGAGAGAGAGAGAGAGAGAGAGAGAGAGAGAGAGAGAGAGAGAGAGAGAGAGAGAGAGAGAGAGAATTCGCGAAACAAAAGGAAAACTCCGTGACGAACTTCGCGCCTCCCGAAACAACATTTACTCGTAGGAGGCAATAAACTTCACACCTCGCCTAGCACGACTTCCCTCTCCTCCCGCAGACCCAGGCATCGCACGGTCAACATTTCAACCTTTTCACTGTATACTCTGCACACACACACACACACACACACACACACACACACACACACACACACACACACACACACACACACAGACTGTATACCGCAGACATGTCCCTTTCCCTTGTTCAAGACTGTCTGTGTTTTTTTCAACTGATTACAAATGTTATGTCCAGTAGTACTTCATTAGTATTTTAACGTAACTGATAAATTTAGGTTGTTCCGATTTTTCCTTTTCATGCTCTTATGGTATCTTAATCTTTTTTTTTTCAGAAAATTATTTTGTATGGCATTACTGGTGATTAGCTGCGTTATAACAATTTTATCCCTTTTTTTTCGTGATTAGTATTTATTTTAAATGATGTATAGTATTTATGGTCAGTAAACGATCCAAAACGTAGCTTCCATCCATCCATATCTCCTATTACGCCCCTTCAGAAGACCCGACCACCTACTGTATTCCCTTGCCGTTCTTCCTTTGCACCCTGATTAGCGCCACGTCGTTGTTGAGGTAAGGCCCCTTGTCAAACTGCGGGTGGATGGCGATGGAGGAGATGCGGAACTCCTGCTGACCCTCTTCTTCCTCCTGCAGAGGTAAAATAATGAAAGCAAAACAAAGAGGAGGAGGAGGAGGAGAAGAAGAAAAGAAGTAAAATATTGATGATGAGGACGGAAACAAAGTAATGGAGGAGGAGGAGGAGGAGGAGGGAGAACGTAAAGTAATGAGAGAGAGAGAGAGAGAGAGAGAGAGAGAGAGAGAGAGAGAGAGAGAGAGAGAGAGAGAGAGAGAGAGAGAGAGAGAGAGAGAGAGAGCAACAACAACAACAACGAAGAGGATGTGGAGGACGAGGAGAATTAAGAAAACGAAAATAAATAAATAAATAAAAACATCAGAACAAGTAGGAACAAAACATAAGCAAAACGAATATAAAGAAAGAGAAAAAAAAAACACTAATGAAAATAAACACGAGCATAACTTACCGAAGAGGAGGGTTAACACACACACACACACACACACACACACACACACACACACACACACACACACCTGGAAGCAGCATGTCGCCAGCACTGTAAGATCCGCTACCTACATACAGGCTGTACATGCTCCGCAGACTCAGGTCGCTGGGGACGCCGACAGACGAGTTAAGGGGGAGTGTACCTCACCTTCATCCTCCCCAAACTCATGTATGCCTCCCCAGCGTGGTCCTCCTCCCTCACACACACTCAACAGCTACAGCTGGAGAGTGTGCAGAAAAGGGCGTGCAGGGTCATCCTTGGCCCTGCCTACACCACCTATGATGAAGCCCTGACCACCCTGAGTCTGTCGAGACTATCCACCAGGCACCGAGAGGCTCTGGAAAAGTTTGCAAGGGGACTGCTGCATCATCCACGTCTCAGACACATGCTGCCGCCTGACGCGCCTCGCCCGGTCCGTGGCACCAGACACCACAATAAGATAACGCCCCTAAAGGCGCCGCGCACGGACCGGTACAGACTCAGCGCGATTCCCACGATGGTGCGAGCCATCAATCAATAGTATTTCCCTCCTAGATTAGACTTAGCTTTAGGATAAATGTTAAGTATTTCCCCACCCCCTCTGTACATTTTCAGTTTGTTAACTGCCTAAAGAATAAACCGTTTATTATTATTATTACACACACACACACACCTCTACATTGAAGTCACCAATACGCAGGAGATACGTGATGGGCGGGTACTTGCTGACACAGTGGGCAGCCGTGATCACCAGGTCCTCACTCAGCACGGCGCCCCCACAGTTTTGCTTGGGTCCCGTCTTGGTGTGCACAAGGATCGCCACCTGGGAGACGATAGGTTTTTAGGGGTATCTTTGGTATTAGGAGACACGTGAATTTTTGCCTACATTAATGAAACCGTACAAAAACAGGAGTAGACGTATAACAGAGTAGATAAGTAAATGAATAAGTAAAGAGAGAAAGGAGGTACAAGAGACAATCATCTAGCCAGTTAGCAAACGATGAATCAATAAACAGCAAAACACACTCCTCCGCACAAGAAGCTAACATAAAATCCTGAAAGTAACAAAAGAAAACGATACAAGAAAATGCCAGACTCAAGTAAATTTCTACAAAAACTAATAATTATATAATCTCCTACACAACCTTACAATAAACACCAAGAACAATAATGGTATTTTTCACTATACCACATACGACACGAGGGCGCCAATAGCATGGTGAAGTGGTGACGGTGACTCACTATCAAATCATACGCTTTCTCTATCAAACATCATAAAGTATCACACTAAAAAAAAAGAAAAAAAGAAAAAAAAGAAAAATTAGCTTTTAATTATACAGGCAACACAAGGACATATGATAGGATAAAGAAGAGACAAAGCAGGAGTGAGTGAGTAAGTAACAAGTAAATAAGTGTATTAATAAGTAGATCAGTTAGTCAGTAAGTAAACAAGTAGATAGGTGGACTGGTAAGTAAACAGGGAAGTACTTAACAAAGCAAGTGAATAAATAGCTAGGAAAGTAAGTAAGTGATTAAGTAAGTAAATAATTATGTATATGTATAAGTAAGTAAACAATTGTGTAAGTAACTAAGTAACCACTCAAGCAAGTAGCCACATAAGTAAGCAAGTAAGCAAACAAGCGGCGCACCATCCAGGGGTGGGCGCCGGGCGGGGGCGTGTGGCCGTCCACGATCTTGGGGCTCTCCATGATGGGCGCTGCGGGCCTGTCCTCCACCAGGCGCCGCCCGCACGTGGCCGGTAGCAGGGTGGTTGGGGTTGTGCCCGGCGATGCGTCCTCATCTGGGATGGGAACCTGCGGAAAGAGGTTTTAATTGATCTTCTATTACTAAACGAAGAAGATTTACATAATGGAGGTGAGTAATACGAATATTAGTAGACTTATAACGAAAATTTCAAAATAAATTAAAATCCTAAACATTAGAATTATTGTCATCGAAGAAAAAAGTGATAAACTCACAAAAAAATCTAAAACACTCACAAACCAAAAGTCCGCCTAACTTACTGACGAGGGCGAGGAAGCAGCGTCCTCGTCCCTGACGCAGCGCAGACCCACGTCCTCTGTGTGCTCGCAGTTGTTCTCCCCCCAGGGCATGTGCTGACAGTCCTCCACTGATAACTCATAGCCCAGGCAGCGAAGGTCGTCCAGCCAAATCAAACCTGAGCCCGGGCCGTACGTGTTGTTCTTGTAGACGTGTGTGGCGCGTGACATGCCCATCATGCGGCACAACACCTGGGGGAGACGCCACGCTTAGTTCAGAAGCATTCATTTCCGTTTCTTTCTTTCCTGTGTTAAGATTAATGTTTTCGGTGTTCATATAGTTTGTTTTATAGTATACTGTTGCCGCTTCTTCATTGTAATTCCTTTCTTTCATTTCTTTTCATTTATTTTTGCTTCGTTCAAGACTTCAGTTTTCTCTCTATATGTTCTACTTTGTACACAGTTGCTAAAAGTAGTGCTGGCGTATTCTACGAAGTATCTGACCAAAAAAAGTCGTTATCAAGCAACTTACTTCACTTCAATAGTTCATTTATTAATTTTTACTCGATCTATAGACAGAATTCACTAAACTTTGTGACATCAATACCTAGGGCAACTTTAAGTACTTATTCATACATACACGAACGCAGGAGGATGTAATACCTTTTCCATGCCTCTACCACAGGACACAGGAACAAGATAACAGAAGACTTACTTGCCCCTAATGTTGAAGATGGACCTCCACAATACCTTAACTATATGACGCCAGAACAAACTAACGAAAGACTTACGTGTCCTTCCTCCAGACCGAAGTCGTCGTCGCACACAGAACCCCACATCCCCATGTAGCGGACCTCCACGCGCCCTGAAAACTCAGTCCTCTCCTTATCGTCCTCTATCAGGTTACTGGAGACACTGCGCCCTGACTCCTCGTCCCCCACCAGCCGAACCTTTACCGGTGACTGACGAGGGAGTAAAGTGTGTTAAGGCGTGAATGTGATGATATTTTGATGATGTGAATGGTGCGTGATAAAGTGAACAGTATGAGGTGTCTCTATAAGGGATAAAATAAGTTAAGACCTCAATGTAATGATAATTTGATGGTTATAGGAACGTAATGGAATAAGATAATAGTGTGACGTGTTTCTTGAACGCCTAGAGAGAGAAAAATAGTAACAGGGATTAGTTAGTAAAGACAGCTAAAGTTTTACTGGTGAGTAATGAGAGCTATAAGAAAAATAAACGAAAAATAAATAAACATGGCAAAAATTGAGAAAAGAAAATGTAATAAAACAAAATAATGGATGTTACGTTTCCTTTCGCCACTATCCTCGCGGCCTAGACTGAAAACACGAGCATGACTCAAAATCCTGTACACTAAAACTAGGCAAATACAATTGAGTAAACTCACAAGGAGTTCATGCAGGCAGCACACCATTTCACTGCCAGCACCTCGCCCCAGCACCTCACCTCACCTCGCACATGGTCCTGTCCTCGTCGGAGTCGTCGCGGCAGTCATCCACAGTGTCACACAGGTAGGTGATCTCCACACACCTGCCGTTCTTGCACTGCCACTGCTGTTGCTTGCACTCGTCCTCGTCCGTGAAGCACCTCACACCTGCCGTCTCCTGTGGGTGTGTGAGTGACAGGTGAACACGCTAAAGATCAGAATTTTTTTTTTTCACTCACCATTCTAAGTTTCCGAATAAGACACCTATTCTGAAACGCTTCTCTCTCTCTCTCTCTCTCTCTCTCTCTCTCTCTCTCTCTCTCTCTCTCTCTCTCTCTCTCTCTCTCTCTCTCTCTCTCTCTCTCTCTCCTAATGACTATTATCTAAGGCCACAGAACTGATTAATCAGGTTCTCAGTAGTGCAGAATCATTGTTTAAACTATCATTAGAATCAGGGAAACTCAAAACCATTATTCTCAATCTTTCATCCATTTTACTGGTAAGCTCTGGATTTCCTGTCTGCTTATTTATTTCCTGTTATAAGTCTTCCAGTGTTTCTTGTGACGTTGTTGGTTTGTGTTTCTTATATATAAGTCTTAAGGTCAATAAGAAATGCTAACACATTATTAACACCAACATAATAATACCGCCACCTCACTATCACCACCACCATCACATTACCAACACTACCTGGTCACCATGATCACCACCACCACCACCAACATCACATTACCAACACCACCACGTCATATTACCACCAGTAACATCACGTCGCTATCACCAGGCCACCAGCACCACTAGCATCACGTCACCAGTAACAACACGTCGCTAACACCAACACCTTGTCACCATCACCACCAGTATGACGTCACCAATACCACCAGCATCACATCACCACAATTACATCACCAACAACAGATGAACCCTACCACTACCGCCACCTCAAACAGCCACCACCACGACACCATTATCACCAGCACATTATCATTACCACGTCACCAATATCACCACCACCACACCACCACCACCACGTCACCTTGGAAATAACACAGTCGTGCTCTCCCCAGCCAGCGAAGTCACACTCAGCCAGCGACGACTCCATGCCCTTGCAGTTGAGGTCGTCCATCAGGTATTGCAGACCGCCGGAGCCAAAGCTGTAGGGAGGGATTGGTTGATTGGTTGATTGGTTAGTTGATTGATTAGCTAATTGATTGACTGATGGATTGACTGACTAACTGACTGATTGGTTGATTGGTTGGTGGACTGACTGACTGATTAATTAATTACTTGACTGACAGATTGATTGACTGACTGACTAATGTAATGACTTCTCAGTAACAGAGTCAAGTAGCGCCCTAAATCAAAACCAATAAGTGAAATAGTCTCAAAGAAGATAAAATGATATACAAAAATAAATTTAATACGTCACAACAGAGGAATCATTTGGTGCTACCGATAGAGAAGGAAAGGAGGATGCGAACACAGGTAGGAGTAAAAACGGATTGAAGGAAGACTTACTGTGAGTCTATGAGCACCTCCTTGGCGCCGCGGTGGAAGCCTAAGGACTGACATACCACGTCCCCCTCCAGCAAACTCCACATATCGTCACACACGGCGCCCCACTGACCGAAGGCTGCAGAGGGTGGAGGAGGGAAGAGTGTGTTAGCGTGGGACAGGGCGGCACGGGGCGGAACGGCTGTTTCACTACCGCAGACTGCCTCCAAACTTTGTCAAATCACCAGATCACCTGTTAGTCACTTATAATGCAGTAATATAATGCAGTAAATACGACAACACTGTGTTGGATGAGTAACTGAATGATTTATAGCCTCTTGGTAGTGTAAATTATCGTAAAGTATCATCCTAAACATCTGGAATCGAAAGCTTAAGTTTGCCGTCGTATTGAAAGGGTAAATGTTTGGGGCTTTCACAAAGATCATTTTCATAAGCCGCAAAGATGATTATTCACGTTCACTTGGATGTTTCTCCCACAGACGATGCAAAATCCTTATAAAAGTGTCGCTAGATTCATGAAAACAAAACATAGCTGACACTTCCAGTAACTTTCATTAGAGTCTGTTAAAAGATGTAGAGATGAGGCGCATGAACGTTTGATAATGCAGTTTAACTTTATATATATATATATATATATATATATATATATATATATATATATATATATATATATATATATATATATATATATATATATATATATATATATATATATATATATATATATATATATATATTTTTTTTTTTTTTTTTTTTTTTTTTTCATTTATTTATTTATTTATTTATTTATTTAATTTTTTTACGATGTGTTGGACGAGGATAACGCTCTCACATGAGTGATATTTCTGAAATTAATCTGAGACTCAGAAAGAAAAAATCCTCAATGATATACAAAGACACGTTTGCCAAAATCTATACTTGCTAGGGAGGAGGATGTGAGGAGTTAGCCCCAAGGGAACTCAAATCAGCCGCTCACCTTTATTTACTTGTCGTTATAACTAGTGATGTTATATTAACATGTAAGCGGGAAGTGGGCCGGTTTGTGGGATGCTTCTAAAAGCAGCTCAGTTTTCTAAGTTTACCAAATTAACAGCAAATCAACATGAGACATAAAAGTATTCAAACAAATAGTCAGATTTGAACTATGATTCAGTCACCTTGATACTATAGAGAAAAACTGATATACACAAGATTGTGTAAGATACTGCTATATACTCGTAGTAGCAATTGTCACCAGAGCAGTAATTATCACTATGAGTTAATGACTCAAGGTTGGGTCCAAGGCCAAAGATCTTGAACAATACACAAATATCAATCAACCACAAAAAAAAGCTCGAGAGATAATAGCTACAGGTATGAAAACAACAAGAAAACAACTAAAAACACCGAATAAATGAACATAAACACGTACGCCAGAAACTGCAGTCTCTGGTTGAGAGACAAATTACAATAAACCTAAAATTCAGCTCACATCTAAGTTAATAAATCACCAACTCGAATCTTTTACCTCAGCAGGCCCAGAATGGCTGCCTGCTGGTGCCCCTAAAAGTTGATCCTTATAATTATGCACATTGAAAGGGTAACTTTTACATCTAACATCGTGCACCATCTTGTCATGCTGTGTTCCCTGCTCATAACAGATGGAGAGCGAAGTACAGATGAATATGAATAATAGCTAGCTTCTTGGATCATCATCATCATCATCATCATCATCATAATCTTCTTTTTCTTCTTCTTCTTCCAGTACAGCTGCTGCGAAAGACTATACCACGCTGAATACATATCCCCACCTTTATTTGTGCTCCTGCCAGGCCTTAACGCGGAAAATAACAAGAAGTCAAAATCTCACTCACCTCTGACCTCAACGCGACCCTCACTGGGAGACGAGCCGTTGACGAGGCGCACTTCAAAGTTGATCTCGCTCTGGCAGCCGTCCTCGTCCTCCCCTTCCCTACAGTTCTTCCTCCCGTCACATTGCTGCAATGAAACCATTTTGTAAGGTCACATAGCTGATGAGTCAAGTTCTCGTGGGAGTTTCTCCCTTTAAAATTCCGAGACAGTGAAATGCAAAAGAAGAACGAAAGAAGAAGGAATGAATAACTTTTTTTTCCTCAGGATATTTACATACTGAACTGTTAATGGTGAAGATTCTTAGTCTTAGTCTTGGTATGTATAAAAAATAATAAGACAAGGGAAAACCGTCACAATAGGCCTAAACGTGCAAGTCCCGATATTAAAAGAAAGAAGAAAAAAAGCATGCCTACCTGCCTATATCTACCTATCGCCCCTTTCCTTAAGTTTATCTAATATTTTTTTTAAAGCTTCCTATTGACTCGGCACTAACAAGCTGATTACTGAATTTATTTCGGAAATAGTAGTAGCATTAATCGTGATGGTAGTAGTAGTAGTAGTAGTAGTAGTAGTAGTAGTAGTAGCAGTAGCAGTAGCAGCAGCAGCAGCAGTAGTAGTAGTAGTAGTAGTAGTAGTAGTAGTAGTAGTAGTAGTAGTAGTAGTAGTAGTAGTAGTAGCAGCAGTAGTAGTAGTAGAGAAGCAGTAGCAGTAGCAACAACAACAACAACAACAACAACAACAACAACAACAAAAGGATGAAAAGGAAGGAAAAAAGAAACAGAATAAGAAAAGAAAAAGAAGAAAAGACAAAAAGAAGGAAAGGAAAAATATAAGAACAACAACAACAACAGCAACAACAACAACAACAACAACAACAATAAGAGCAGGTACAGGAAGACGAGAAAAAAAGAAAGATGGAAAAAAAAATAACAGATAAATAAGAGTAAAAGCAAGAGTAACAGCACACACACACACACACACACACACACACACACACACACACACACACACACACACCTGGGTGGAGTTGAGACACTGTCCATCGCTACAGACGAAGCTGGAGTCACAGTTCATGGCGTAAGTCTGCATCTCGTAGTACTCCCAGCCAGCCTCCTGCACCAACCCGCCTGACCGACCCACAGTGCTGTCACTCAGAACACACGTCTCCGAGGACTGGCTGAAGGTGCAGTAGTAGTAGTTGTAGTGGCGGTGGTGGTAGTAGTATAAGTAGTAGTAGTAGTAGTATTCAGGGGTAGCTTACTGATAAAATACAAACTGCATCAAAAGAAATTCGTAAAAAAAACTAATAATGAAAACAAACGAAAGCATTGTCAAGGAAAACAAAAACAAAAACAGGAACAAGAATATGATGAAGAAGGTAAGATTTTTATACTAAAAATTTATAAAACGAAAAACAAAGAATGATAGTGAACACAAATGTAAGAAAAAAGATTAAAAAGAAAAGATAGCAGAGAAGAGAGGAATGAGAGGTAGCAGTGAAGTAACAGACTTGAGAGCAGTATGGGAATATGATAAGGAAAAAGAACAATCAAGAGAAAAGGAAAATAGGAAGAAAAGTGTTCTGTAAGTTGAAGGACTGAGCAAGGATAAGTGATAAAGAAAGAAAACGGAAATGTCTCCTCTCTCTCTCTCTCTCTCTCTCTCTCTCTCTCTCTCTCTCTCTCTCTCTCTCTCTCTCTCTCTCTCTCTCTCTCTCCTCACTGGTAGTTGAAGGACATGCAGACGAAGTTCTTGGCCTGCACACAGCGGGCAGCACAGGTCGTCTTGAGTGTGTTGAGCCATTTTTCCACCTCGCGCCCCTTCATGCGCTGGTTCACTGCCTTGCTGAACCCATCACTGTAGTCCCGGCACTCCCTCTCGTCGCTCCCATCCTCACAGTCCTGAGAATGAGCGACATAATGTGAATCTTCTCGCTTGAGTGTTTAATCGAGGTTTTTTTTTTTCATGTAGGAGAGACATCGGCCAAGGACAACAAAATACAATAAAAAAAAAAAAGGGCTCACTGAGATGCCGGTCCCCGAACAGAGTCCAAAGTGGTAGTAAAAAAATTAAGAAGTGTCTTGAAACCTCCCTCTTGAAGGAGTTCATGTCATAAGAAGGTAGAAATACAGAAGCAGGCAGGGAGTTCCAGAATTTACCAGAGAAAGGGATGAATGACTGAAAATACTGGTTAACTCTTGCATTAGAGAGGTGGACAGAATAGGAGTGAAAGAAAGGTGAAAGGCTTGTGCAGCAAGGCCGCGGGAGGAGGAGAGGCATGCAGTTAGCAAGATCAGAAGAGCAGTTACCATGAAAATAACGGTAGAAGACAGCTAGAGATACAGCATTGCAGCGATGAGAAAGAGGTTACAGTCAGTTTTTTTTTTTTTTTTTTTTGTAGGAGGGACAACGGCCAAGGGCAACAAAAATCTAATTAGAAAAGCCCACTGAAATGCCGGTCCCCGAATAGGGTCCGAAGCGGTAGTCAAAAATTGAAGGATAATTGCCTTGAAACCTCTCTTGAAGGAGATCGAGTCATAGGAAGGTGGAAATACAGAAGCAGGCAGGGAGTTCCAGAGTTTACCAGAGAAAGGGATAGATGATTGAGAATACTGGTTAACTATTGCATTAGAGAGGTGGACAGAACAGGGGTGAGAGAAAGAAGAAAGTCTTGTGCAGCGAGGCCGCGGGAGGGGGGAAGGCATGCAGTTAGCAAGATCATAAGAGCAGTTAGCATGAAAATAACGGTAGAAGATAGCTACAGATGCAACATTGCGGCGATGAGAAAGAGGCTGAAGACAATTCGTTAGAGGAGAGGAGCTGATGAGACGAAAAGCTTTTGATTCCATTCTGTCTAAAGGAGCGGTATGAGTGGAACCCCCCAGACCTGTGAAGTATACTCCATACATGGACGGATAAGGCCCTTATACAGAGTTAACAGCTGGGAGGGTGAGAAAGCTGACGGAGACGTCTCAGAACACCTAACTTCATAGAAGCTGTTTTACCTAGAGATAAGGTGTGAAGTTTCCAGTTCAGATTATAAGAAAAGGACAGACCAAGGATGTTCAATGTAGAAGAGGGGGACAGTTGAGTGTCACTGAAGAAGAGGGGATAATTGTCTGGAAGGTTGTGTCAAGTTGATAGATGGAGGAATTGAGATTTTGAGGCATTGAACAATGCCAAGTTTGCTCTACCTCAATCAGAAATTTTAGAGAGATCAGACGTCAGGCGTTCTGTGGTTTCATTGCGTGAACTGTTAACTTCCTGAAGGGTTGGACGTCTGTGAAAAAGCGTGGAAATGTGCAAGGTGGTATCATCAACGTAGGAGTGGATAGGTTTAGAAGATCATTGATAAATAATAGGAAGAGAGTGAGTGACAGAACAGAACCCTGATGAACATCACTGTTAATAGATTTAGGAGAAGAATAGTGACCGTCTACCACAGCAGCAATAGAACGGTCAGGAAGGAAACTTGAGATGAAGATGTAGAAAGAAGGATAGAAGTCATAGGAGGGTAGTTTGGAAATTAAAGTTTTGTGCCAGACTATCAAAAGCGTTTGATTTGTTTAAGGTAACAGCAAAAGTTTCACCAAAATCTATAAAAGAGGATGACCAAGACTCAGTAAGGAAAACTAGATCACCAGCAGAGCAGCCTTGACAGAAACCATACTGGCGATCAGATAGAAGGTTGTGAAGTGATAGATGTTTAAAAATCTTCCTGTTGAGGATAAATTAAAAAACTTTAGATAGGCAGGAAATTAAAGCAATAGGACGGTAGTTTGAGGGATTAGAACGGTCACCCTTTTTAGGAACAGGTTGAATGTAGGCAAACTTCCAGCAAGAAGGAAAGGGAGATGTTGACAGACAGAGCTGAAAGAGTTTGATTAGGCAAGGTGCAAGCACGGAGACACAGTTTCGGAGAACAATAGGAGGGACCCCATCAGGTCCATAAGCTTTCCGAGGGTTTAGGCCAGCGAGGGCATGGAAAACATCATTGCGAAGGCTTTTAATAAGTAGCATTAAGTGGTCCGAGGGTGGAGTAGAGGGAGGGACAAGCCATGAATCATCCAAGGTAGAGATTTTAGCAAAGGTTTGAGCGAAGAGTTCAGCTTTAGAGGTAGATGTCACAGCAGTGGTGCCATCTGGTTGAAATAAAGGAGGGAAAGAAGAAGAAGAAAAAGTTATTGGAGATGTTTTTTGCTAGATGCCAGATGTCACGATGGGAGTTAGATCTTGAAAGATTTTAACACTATCTATTAATGAAGGAGTTTTTGACTAGTTGAGAACAGACTTAGCATCGTTCCGGGAAGAAATATAAAGTGTATGAGATTCTGGTGATGGAAGGCTTAAGTACCTTTTGTGGACCACCTCTCTATCATGTATAGCACGAGAATAAGCTGTGTTAAACCAAGGTTTGGAAGGTTTAATTCGAGAAAAAGAGTGAGGGACGTACGCCTCCACCCCAGACACTATCACCTCTGTTATGCGCTCGGCACACAGAGAGGGGTCTCTGACATGGAAGCAGTAGTCATTCCAAGGAAAATCAGCAAATTATCTCCTCAGTTACCCCCAACTAACAGAGGCAAAACGCCAGAGGCACCTCCGCTTAGGGGGATCCTGAGGAGGGATTGGAGTGATAGGACAGGATACAAACATGAGATTGTGATCGGAGGAGCCTAACGGATAAGAGAGTGTAGCAGCATAAACAGGATTAGATGTTAGGAAAAGAATGTTGGGCGTATCTCCAAGACGGTCAGGAATACGAGTAGGGTGTTGCACCAATTGCTCTAGCTCGTGGAGGATAGCAAAGTTGAAGGCTAGTTCACCAGGATGGTCAGTGAAGGGAGAGGAAAACCAAAGCTGGTAGTGAACATTGAAGTCTCCAAGAATGGAGATTTCCGCAAAAGGGAAGAGGGTCAGAATGTGCTCCACTTTGGAAGTTAAGTAGTCAAAGAGGAGTTAGGTGAGAAGTATACAGCACAGATAAATTCAGTTCGAGAGTGACTCTGTAGTCGTAACCAGATGGTGAAAACTCGGAAGATTCAAGAGCGTAGGCACGAGAGAAGGTTAAGTCGTTGCGCACATAAACGCAACATCCAGCTTTGGATTGAAAATGAGGATAGAGAAAGTAGGAGGAAACAGAAAAGGGGCTAGTGTCAGTTGCCTCATACACCTGTGTTTCAGTGAGGAAAAGAGGATGAGGTTTAGTAGAGGAGAGGCGGTGTTCTACATAATGAAAATTAGATCTAAGACCGCGAATGTTGCAGAAGTTAATGAAGAAAAAGTTGAAGGGAATGTCAAGACACTTAGAGTTGATACCAGAAGAGCGGTCCGACTTGGAGATATTTATGGTCACCTCCCCAAATGGAGACTCTGAGGCTGGTGTAGGAGTCACCATGATAATTTTGAATTTTGAGTGTGCTTGTAGTTTTCTGTGAAGTAAGAGTTGTCTTTGGAGGGCAGGCTGGTACTGCCCCATTGTGTTGTGAGACACAAAGGTTAACGTTCAGTGAGGTTACAGCTGGGTTTAATGGCAAGTTCACAGCACCTCCTGATCCAGTGCTTTAGACCTCACTGGGAGTAACTATCGTTTCGGCAGGTGCCTACAGCCATCAATATTTGCACGCTCTAGTCTTTCATCAGGGTTATTTTCAAAGGCTACAGAGGTGAGGAATCTCACAGGTGTTTTTACCCAGTGATGATGCAGAACTTTTATTAAACTGCCACGAAAATCATGAAACTACTACCGAGACCACTGATAGGCTAGCGAGCCTGTTGATGATGGCCGTGATAAGACGCTGAGACTTGGAGAATACAGTACCAAGGAACAAGAAAAAGGGCAGATTAAGGATTGCAGTAACTGAGGAGATTATGGAAACACGATACTGAGAAAATGCAAGCATATGACAAATAGATAGATTGGTAGATAAGAAAGATATTAATAGTGTTGCTAAATTCTTATGGTATGAGCAGGTATTCTGAAAGACAGACTGTAAAGTAGAGCTCTTCTTAAAGATTATGTCTGTTTACCTGCTCACAAATATAACTTTGTTTTTACCTTTATTTTTTTATTTCTCATTTCTACGATGCTTTTAATTTAACCAGTTATAAGTACTTTATAATGGTATTTAAGTCTTGATCGTTTTCTTATACTTACCAAAGATTACGTTAATTTACTTGTTTATAACTGTAAATGTGTTCATACCTACAACTTCTTTATTCCCCGTTTATATGATGCTTTTAATTGAAACATTTATTTGTATTTTTTTTCTAATATCGTCTCACATTTAGTAATTTTTATATATTTACCAAAGATTACATTAATTTACCTATTCGTAATTGTAACTGTGTTTACCCTCAATTTCTTTTATTTCTCATTTCTGTGATGCTTTTTAATTAGATCATTTACATGCAGTATCTAATATTGCTTTAACTTTGATAATTATCATACTTTTTTTTTTCATGTTTGCGGCTTTAATACACGGGTGTGCGGCGCTACATGACCACCGTGTTGCTGCACTGTGATACCAACTAGTAACGGACTACCCCTTTCCCCCTCACCTCGTGGCCGTCACAGTACCACACGCCGTTCACACATTCCCCAGAGGAGCAGCGGAACTTGTCTGGGCCACACTCTTCCTCCACTATCGTCTGCCTCTCACACCTGCAAAGCGGAACACCTTTAATCACCCTCACCTGTTGCAGCACACAAGTAACAGCAAGTAATCAGGTTTAATAGTTCCATGGTAGACAACATTCGGTATCGTTATGAATTTAAATTAATTAACCCTATGATTGCTAATGGGCGTATGATACTTATTTCTTCTGAGTAACAATAAAATATTCTAGTAAGGAAAGATGTAACTAGCGGCACTTAAAGGTTTGAATTACTCTATCAATTTTGCTGTCAGTGGTGTCTTTAGAAATTATACTCTAGACACACTTCTTATTTACCTTTATAAGTAAAAGCAATTGAAATAGTTAATAAATCACTTCTCTATTGTCAGTGGTGTCTTAAAATCATACTCTACACAGCATTACATCATCCTATTAAGCTTGAAAAGTAGAAAGCAGCTGAAATAGTTAAGAAGCACTAAAATAAAAAGAATTACCCGGTAGTGCTTCTAAAAACTGTACTCTACACTTGCGCCACAATATTTTACTGAGCTTGAGGAGCCGAAGCAGTTGAAGGGGTTGCGAACACTACTACAAGCTGATTAAAAACGATGCTATCCCGCTCCCTCCCATTCTTTGTGACATTCCTCTCCTTTCTTTTTACTGATCCTTCTCTCATTTGTTGTGATATTCTCTCCCTTTCCCTACCTATATTCCTAGGTCCGTATTCTTAAACACTGCATTCTCATTAAGACTATTCTTAAAGATTACAGATATGATTAACTGAGTTTTTATGCTTTGTTTTACTATTGATGATACACAATCCACGCAAACTATCACCATAATCATGAAATACCCTTAAAAATACCAACACCCTCCACTAGAGCCTGTTAAAATTAGTGCCGATAAGGAGCCAAGTGTTTGACCCTTTTACTGCTATAATTGTTCTCTGCTAACATTCAGACCAATGTAAAAAAATTAATACCAGTATTGGTACACATGAAAAATAAATAATGAGGGAAATTTTGCCTTCCTCTAGGCTAAATAACTATTTGGGAGACTGAAACAAATAAATAAATAAATTAAATAAAATAGATAATAATAGTGAAGTATATCTTGGCTCTCCTTCAGGCTACATACGTAACTGAAGTGCAAAAGTGCGAAAAAAAAGTTGAAAGTGGTAATGAGGAAAAAAATGAAGTACGAGTGAGAGTTAAGAGTACACAAGTCAGTACCTCGGGATGTCGCACGCACTAGCAATTCCCTGGGACGAGAAGCACCAGGGCACGTCATCGCCGTCGGGGTTAGCGCAGTAGTTCTCCACTAAGGGGATGTGCGGCGACAGGTCCCTCACTTTCCGCTGCAGGGTTGAGTGGTTCCAGGCCTGACACTTCTCGCCCTTGACCGTCACCCTGGCAGACCCCGTGTAGTTGACGCCCCGCTCCACTACGCAGCCTGACCAGCAAGGGAAGCCACCAGAGTGCAAGAGCTTAGTTTCGTTACTTCGAACATACTAGGAATCTATCAATTAAGTCCTTCCAGAATATAAACATCAGTCTACTCAAATAAGGCTGTTGGCTGTTATAAAATCACTAGTTCAACGTAACATATGCAAATAGCAGATTTATTTAGGTTTTTTCTTTTTTTTTTTTCTTTTCAAAGAAGATATAATTTTATCAAAAGGTATTTAATTACGAATACTTATATCGTGAAGACGATGACACCCGTCCGACTGATGTAGACAGACAGACAACAGAATGAGCGAAAGGTCACAGAAACCCTAGACCTCGACGAAAGAAGTGGTAGTGCAATTGCGCCTTACGAACACAAACAAATGAATGAATAAACAAACAAATAAATAAATAAATAAATAAATATATATATATATATATATATATATATATATATATATATATATATATATATATATATATATATATATATATATATATATATACACAAATAGATAAATAAACCAATGAGGCCCTGTAGTACAGCACACAAAACGCAACCTACCTACGTCCAACTTTTCCGTCTCGCACACGAAGTGGAGTTTCTCGTTGCAGTCAGTCAGCTGAAACATAAATAAAAGAGAATATGGTTTCTAATATGGTGACGCGTGCATGTAGATCAGATGTTAACAGGAAAACGTCTTACTCCAATTCCAGGGAACGTGCATGAGAGAAACTGGGGTGCATTGAAGCAGCTCTTAACTGGTGCTTCTTGAAATGCATCACGGAATGTTTATGTTGATGTGATCAAGAACCATGACATCAGATTTCTCAGTGTCTTATCTCGTTTCAGTTTAACAAACTGTAGTGCACGTTATTGGAATATTCAAGAGGTTTTAGTGATTTTACTATAGTTTGACGAGGATTCTGTACCAACATAAAAAAAAAAAAAAAAAAAAAAAAAACTCACATTATGAGTACGTGACCAATATTAGCCACTTTTGTGATCTTTTAAAATTGTCCTAATATGAGAACAAAGCGTTTAAGAATAAAGGTTTAACTTTCTTCATCCCAATTACATACTACAGGTGACGATGAAGAAAATTACTTACTCATGTTGGAATTGCCCACTGTGTTATTTCTATCAATGTGGACAGGTTTCTCTGCGCAATTTACAATCAGCCAGATATTGGGTAAGGTTCCCTTTACTGACCAGAGGAACAAAGGGATCGGAGCTACAGAGAAAAAAGAAGAAAAATAAAAGAGAAAATAAAAGAAAAGGAAAAGAAACGTATCCTCAGGCATTTCGGCATCCTTCTCGACCACTTTTAAGAAGCTTCCGTGGAATTTAACGAAGTATTCAAGAGGGATTTTTGTGGTTTCAGTGATAGTTTAACAAGATCTATTTATCACTGAGGAGAGAAAAACACCCATGAAAACCAGACCAATCATCTCCGTGGCCTTTGAAAGCAGTTCTTACGAGATGCATGAAGCGATCAGGAATACGAACCAAAGATCCTACCTGCCAGAAGAAGTACTCAGCAGGAGCGTCTCCCCCCTCCGCCTCCCCTGGACTGATGGGGAAGTTTTCCTTGAGCACTACACACTTATGTCCCTCCGTTTCTTCCGCCACCACCACGTTCCCGCTGACCTCTGCTGCCCTGCCCGCCTCCTGATTCTCTTCAGTCACGTTCCACCCTGAGAGACGAAAGAAAATGACTTGAGGGAGGGTAGGGAAGATCACCGCTAGAACCACTATTATCACTACTACTGCTACCATTACCACTATCACTATTATCACTACTACTATTGCTACTACTACTACTACTACTACTACTACCAACACCAGTAATACTACTACTACTACTACTACTACTACTACTAGCACCGACACCACCAGTACTACTACTACTACTACTACTACTGCTACTATCACCAACACTACGAGTACTGTTACTACTACTACAACCCTGCGACACAAAGGAACATAACCACCACCACCACAAGTACCACAACCACCATCAGCACCACACGCACCTGGCCACCACTTGGCGAAGGGCAGCGTGGTGGAGGGCGGCGAGTCGGTGTTCTGCCACATCCAGAACACCTGCTCGAACACTTGGGTCCTCACGGCGCCGGTGTGGAAGCCCGGTGTGTCCCCAGCCATCGAGGACAACATGTCGGACACGAAGTCACTCTCAGCCTGGAACACACACACACACACACAGCAGAGTTAGTTGAAATGCATATCACAGGTTGACACTTATTAAATGCAGATAAAAAGTAAATAGAAATTAAAAAAAAAATAGATGAATATATAGAACAATGAAATGATTATTTGACACTTTTTTTTTCAACGCAAATAAAAAGCAAATAGGAATAAAAAGTAAACAGAACATCAAATAAAACAGGAATAGGTTAAAATCAAGACAGAATATATATAAAAGAATATACACATGCAAATAAGAACAGGAGACAGACATGAAAATGTATGTTTTGTAGTGTCCATGACAGCAAAAAAGATATTCACTCCAAAGTTCCCACACAACACTTGAAAGTGTAACTTGTAAATATATGTAAATAAAGCACATCGCGTTCCCTTGAATCTACAAGTGCCTCTCAGATCTTTAATGACGCAAAATGATCAAGCAGCACAGAAACGCAATCTCTTCCTTCTACAAACTTCTCTCTACTTACTAATCACTCCAGTAAAGGAAAACAATTAATCCCGAGTATCGATAACTGGTACACAGTGACATTTATAGAAGAGACTGGGTGCAAGAGTGTTCTATTCTCCTTGATGCGTTCCTTCCCTGGGCGTCATGAAGCCTCACTATACACGAGCTGCTTCGCTAATAACCATTTATCATCACAAGACTCAAAAAAAAAAAAAAAAAACACGAGTTGCTTCGTCATTGGTTAAAAAATCCACGGCCAAAAGGTAGCACAGTGGTCAAACGAGTTCGTAAGATGGCTGGTAGAGGACAGTGTTGCCTCGCTCAGAGCCAAGGAATCTAGACGCCTTTCCTAAAACTGACACATGCAGACTGCGGAATACATCTGAAAATGCTTTCTAGTAGTTATTGAACAGGGACTTTCCTATCCCTGGACAAGCGAACAAGCAGAGTAACCACCTATTTGCACCAAGTCATTAGAGCCGAGGTGGAGAGCAGATGAAAAATAATAATAACAGAATGCGATGAAAAGGTAGATGAAAAAAAAAGGAAGCATAGAAAACAACGAACATTAAAATAACCACAATCAAGCACTCAGTGAACCTCAGTAGTAGTAGTAGTAGTAGTAGTAGTAGTAGTAGTAGTAGTAGTAATACCTAGTAGTAGTAGTAGTAGTAGTAGAACAACAACAACAACATCATCGCAACCACTATCACCACCACCAACACCAACAACAACACCAACACCAACAACAACAACAACACCAACAACAACAACAACAGCAACAACAACAACACCAACAACAACACCAACAACAACAACAACAGCAACAACAAAATGTGGAGGAAGAGAAAATTAATAAACAAGAGTGACAACGCACACACAAACACACACACACACACACACACACACACACACACACACACACACACACACACACACACACACACACACACACACACGCATGCACAACCACAACAACAACAAACCTGGGAAGTGATGGAGAGGAGTCTGGCGCCCTTAGAGGAACACATGTCGCGGGCGTGGGCGTGGGTGGTGGGCGTGGAGGAGGCGTCCACGTAGTAACACTTGTCACCCCAACGCACGCCGCCCACCTCGCACTCCGATACCCAGTTTCTCACGCACTGCACGCCTGAAGGAGGGGGAAGGAATGAGAGAGAGAGAGAGATTAAAAAATAAACATATAAACAGGTAACAGACAAATAGACAAACTAATTGGTTGAGACAGACAGACAGACAGATAGAAAAAAAAGACAAACACACAGACTAAGAAACAGACAGGCAGGTAGACAGAAATACAGACAGACAAACTAAAAGACTCACAAATGCAAAGAAAGAAAAGTGTGTAGAAAGAAAGAAAGACGGGAGGAAAGAGAGAAAGAAAGTAAGGAAAGAAAAAGAGAAAGAAAGAAAAAAGAAAAAAGAAGAGAAATACAAATACAGAAAATGAGAAAGAGAAAAGACAGGGAAATTAATAGACAAAATAGACAACCAAAGCGAAGGACGGAAAAGACACTTAGACAGAGAGACAAACACGGAAACCTAGTCAAACAGAAAGATGGACAGAAAAGACACAGTAACAGGCGGACAGACAAAGAGACAATGCAAGGCAGAAAAAAAAGAACAAAGACACGGAGAACAATGAACAAAATAAAAAGAAAAGAGAAAAAAGAAGAAACAGGAGAAAAAAGGGGGACATATCAACGGAAAGAGACAAAAAAAAAAAAAAAAAAAGAGACACAGAAAGATACAAAGAGACAAAAAGACACCTTACTCGTACTCCCCCTCACCCACCTACAACAGTCCTCTCCAAGTCTTCCCTGGTACCCAATGTCAGCTGGCACTCCGGAAGGCTCTCCTCGTGTCCCTCGCACTGTACTGCCTTCACCGCCGCGTTTGGCCCCGGCAGCAGCCCGAACACCGCCCCTTGTGAGGCTGTCTCGGCGCCCCTGGGAAGTAGAGGTCAAGGAGAGTGATGGAAGAAAGAATGCGTGAAGGGAAAGCATTAGTGGCTGTAAGAGGAAGATTTTTATTTATTTATTTATTTATTTTTTTTTTTTTTTTATTATGAATGCACTGAATATGATTTTTTTTTTCTCTCTCCTCGTATGAAATTTTACGGACGGAATACTTGAAGGGGAATTGTGATAGTGATAGAGAGGAAGAACTGGCAACTTTTTATGATAATCAATTCACTAAATAATATTAGAGCTTTTCCTTTTGTCCTCTATGGAATTTTAAGAAGTGTTTGAATATACAGATAATCGTTGTTTGAATATATAGGTAATGGTAACGTTGGCTCTCTCTCTCTCTCTCTCTCTCTCTCTCTCTCTCTCTCTCTCTCTCTCTCTCTCTCTCTCTCTCTCTCTCTCTCTCACCTAGTAAAGCCAAGACTCCGGCACACCACTGAGGCCTCTTCCTGCGTCCAGCCTTGCTCCTCGTCCGCCACCAGATCCCACCTACCCGGCCCATCGCTCACCTGACGGAAGTGCCCACAGATGAAGATAATACCAACATACCCCTAACATGTCCCTACAAGATTCTGTCCCAAAGTATTCCACGTGACGAAGGTTAGGTTAGTCTGGGTGAGGTTAAGAAAGTTTATCATAGGGAGGATTTACTTTGGTGGGAGTTATTTATGTGGGAGTCACGCCTTACAGACTAACCTGATTTCAAAGAGGGGCATCAGTAATGTGCTTGTGATGTGTATGTAAGGACGTCTTTCAAATCACCAGTTTCTTCTTTTTGTGTCAGCAATTAATCAGCTCTTTTCTCTATCCTCTTTACTTATTATTATTATTTTTTATTTTTTTTTACTGATGTTTTATTTATGCATAAGAGGGTCTCTGGCCAAGGACAACAAAAAGGTTGAAGAAAAGGGGACCCACTGAAGATGCCAATCCCAAAGAGTGCAGTTAAAAGAATCATTTAAAAATTCAAGGTAAAGTGTCTTGAAACCTCTTGCGCCAAGCTTCCATTACGCACAAAAAAAGTGTCAGTTAAAGAATAGTTTGTAATCTCAGGTAAGAACATTAATTTACCTTCATTTAGCAATTAGGCGGCTCTCTTCTCTTCCCTTTTTGTTTATTTACTTATTTATTTTTATTAATTTGTGTGTGTGTTTTTTTTTTTTACTTCTTGTTTCAGCTTCCATTACGCTTATAAAGAAAAAAAAAAGAAAGTCGAATAAATAACAATATTCCCAGGTAAGGGCATTAATTTACCTTCATGGAGCCTTACTTTACCTGCACGTAACCAGCCCAGGGCATAGTAGTTCCTCTCAGACGAATTTTCTGTCCCGAGGAAGGAGGAATTACGTACTTCACGCTCTCACTGTCTTCATCTGCAGAAAATTATCAGGTTATTGCATATGAATTACCTTGACGAATCAGACACACACACACACACACACACACACACACACACACACACACACACACACACACACACACATACACATCAATACATTTCCTACTTAACCCTCTGAATGCCTTGGCTATTATTTTAGGCCAAGATTACATGATTTTACGAGGTTTCAGGGATGCCATCTTAAAAATCAGTGAGCTGCGTGAAGTGTCCAGCAAAATTCTCGATCTAAAAGTAACTAATTTCGTACGATTTGAAGTTGCAATGAGCTAATTCAGTATCTTGCAAGGAGTCACCCGGGTTGTAATGGTTAAACTTGACTAATTTCATGCACTGGAACGGTGAAGAAAGAAAATGATTGAGAAGGGGAAGAAGTAAAAGAAATGGAAATAAAAAAAAGAAGTAAAAGAAAGAAAGCAAAACTACTGATGATAGGGAAGGAAAGGGAGCAAAGAAAGAAGGAAAGGGAGCAAAGAAATGGGATGGAAGTAAAGAAAAGTGAGATGAAGGGAAGGAAAGGGAAAGCAAGGGAAGGTGAAGTGAGAGGAAGGGAAAGGAAAGTGAAATGAAAGAAAGACAGTAAAGGAAAAGAAAGGAAACAAAAGGAATATAAAGAAAACGGAGGAAAGGACAGTGAAAGGAAAGGAAAGGGTCAAGAACAGAAGGAGAAGGAAGAGAAAGAAAATAAATGGAAAGAAAGAGAATAAAAGGAATAAAAAGGAAAAAAAAGCAAAGAAAAGTGAAAGGAAAGAAAGGAAGAAGAAGGGAAGAGAGCAGTCGAATTATCAGTCGATTATTTTAAATCTGAGGAGAGGGAAGGAAAGGAAAGTAAAGGAGAGAGAAGGGAAGGAAAGTGAGGGAGAGGGAAGGGAAGAAAAGTGAAGGAGAGGGAATGGAAGGAAACTGAAAAAAGAAAGAGGCGAGGCAGCCCAGGTCTTTAAGGAATCCCATCCCCTTCCCTGACCCACCTCTGAAGGACCTCTTGGTCTTGGCACACACTGTCTTGGCGGCGAAGTCACAAATTCCCTTGGCGGCGTGAAACAAGGTACCGGGAGCGCAGTCCATCAGGTGCGGCTGCCGTCGATCGCAGTTCACGAACTTAGAGCATTCCTGGAGCAAGGAAAGAGTGTAATTACGAAGATGCAGGCAGGAGAGTTTGCGTTTCGTCTTAGCAACTTCTTTCCTCTAACTGTCTTTGGTCTCCCTCTCTCTAATCGCCGCAGCGTTGTATCTCTTGCTATCTTTTACCGCTATTTTCATGCAAACTATTCTTCTGATCTTGCTAGCTGCACACCTCCCCTCCCTCAGAGGCTTCACTCATCCCTATTTTGTCCACCTCTCGAAAGAAATAGTTAACCAGTATCCTCAGTCCTTCATCCCTTTTTCCGGTAAACTCTGGAACTCCCTGTGTGCATTTGTATTTCTTCCTTCCTATCACTTGAACTCTTTCAAAAAGGAGGTTTCAAGACACTAATCCTCCAATTTCAGAAGATGCTTTTGACTTCTTTTTTTTTTTTCTCTCAGGGACTGGCACTCTCAGGTGGATCTTTCTTTTCACTCTTTTTGTTTTCCTTGGCCAGTGCCCCATTAACATTAATAAATCAAGATAGGACAAGAAATAATGGGTACAAGCTCTCTCTTTCTCTCTCTCTCTCTCTCTCTCTCTCTCTCTCTCTCTCTCTCTCTCTCTCTCTCTCTCTCTCTCTCTCACACCTTTCGCTCTCACCTTTGGATAGGGAAAGAGGCCGTTGGGTCGCAGACAGAGGCCGGACAGGTCTGAGAGTCCAACCTTCTTGGAGAATTTCTTCCCCTTGGCCTTTATATTCTTGTAGGTCTGTATGGATGAACCAGAACAGAGAGTCAGATTGGAATCGAAAATTTTCAGATGTCTTGGTGCTTTATCTCAACTACTTTTGATAGTCTGTAATGGATGTTATTAGGCTTTCCAAGGGTATTCGTGTGATTCTGGTGGTAGGTAGGTTAACAAGAATTCTGCCTTAAGAATGGGAAAAACACTCATGAGAATCCGATTACTAATTTTTATAGCCTCTGAAACTAATGCTAATGAGAGAGCAAAGCATTTAAGAACACGAACCAAGTGTCTTTGATTCTAGGTGGTCGTACGGTTCTGGTGATAGGTTAACAAGAATTCTGACCCATCAATGGGCAAACAATACTCATGAAAAAACAATTATTCATCTCTATGGCTTTTATGGCTTTTGAAACTAATACTAATAAGAGAACAAAACATTTGGGAATACGAACCAAGTTTCTTCAATCATATCAACAGAAATGGAGCTTGAAATTAATGAGGAGGGTAGTAATTGTCTCTATGCCTTTTAAAATTAATGCTAATGAGAGAACAAAGCATTTAGGAATACATACCAAATATTCAATTACGTGTAAAAAATTAAATTTGAAATTAATGAGGAAGAGAGTAACTATCTCTGTGGGTTTCGAAGGTAATGTTATTGACAGAACAGATCATTTAAGAATACGACCCAAGTGTCTTCAGTCATGTTTTAAAGGAATTAAGTTTGAAATTCATGAGAAATGACGTGATGATATTACTGAGGAACCTTGTCGTGCGGAACGAGAAAACGTAAAGAGAAGACATTACTAAGAAAAAGTAAGATACAAATTAACAGATTCACAAGAGACTAGTCTGCGTATAGAACCTAATTGTACAGCTACAGATTATTTCAAAAGAAAAAAAATGGTCTTGAAATGCCCTTAGGTAAAGGTAACTCCTGAATTACGGAAGGAAGTTATTAAAGAAAATAAGACAACAGATCATGACTAAATATTAATTAGGTTAGTGTTTAGTTGACTTCATGTAGAACATTATAGATGAACTGAAAAGAGAGAAGAATATAGCCCTTTTTTTTTCTTCTAAACACATCACCTTTCCTTCTGTACCAACTTCTCTCTCTTTTTTTTTTTTTTTCCATTGCCCTCTTCCTCCATTCGTCTACCAATACCCCTCACCTACTCCAGCCTTTTCTTCCTCTCTCTACCTTCGTCTTCCTTTCCCCCATTGCTTTCCTTAATTGAGAGCCTGTCCTTGTTGTTCGTGATTTGGATAAAGGTGCAGTTAACGGCGGAAGGAAGGTACGACGACACAAGGGCAGCAAGGATGGGTAGGATGGGTGTGGGACGGGAAACAACAGCGTGCACAGTTCTGACGTAATCAGGCTCAGGGATGGTGTAGTATGTTCAAGTAACCATCAGTTTCAAGTGGCCAAGTGCGCGTACAGCTCTATTTTTACTGGCAGACGTACGACGCATTTACTCCTATCCACGGCAACGCACGGACTTCAGTCGATACAATTCAACAGCAGCATTAGCAGGCATGACATTTCGGTTGGGTTAGGTAATATTAGGGTGGGTCAGGTATTGCTACACTTCATTTAGATTAGGTAATGCTAGGTTAGATTAGTGTCCTTAAGGGGGTCCAATGTGGGCAAAGGCCCTCGGTTAGGTTAGGTAATGTTAGGTTA
>NC_087162.1:15760447-15767947 GCF_035594125.1 Scylla paramamosain | reverse complement strand
GAACCAGAATTGGAGAATGAAATGCAGGTGACTCAGGAAAAAGACAATGAGGAATTTAAATGTGAGAGAAAGAATGTTGCTGAAGGAGAAGAGACAGAAGAAGAGAAGGAACACGAACATGAGGACGAAAAAGAGGAGGACAATGAAGATGGGAAGAACATCCTCTCTCAGAAAGACAATACAGATAAAGAAGGGAAGGAAGGTGTTAATCAAGCAGACACTACAGAGATAAGGAAGAGAAGGAAAAGGAAGAGAAACGAGAGAAGGAAGTAAGAAAAGGAAGAGAAAGAGGGTGAAGAAAAGAAGGAAGGAAATGAGAAAGAAGACATTACGGAGATAAAGAAGAGAAGAGAGAAAAGAAGGAATAGAAGGAAGGAGGAAAAGGAACCGAATAGTTATTGAATAAGTTTGGTTATAAAAAACTAGGCGTCAGTTTTAATAAGTTTGCCCATAAACAAAATAAAATGAAAGAAATAAAAAAAAAATCTAGTCGTTAATGAATGAGTATCTCAGCTGAAAAAAAAAAGAATTGAAAAAAAACCTTGCAAGTCGTTAATGAGCAAGTTTGCACATAAATAATAAAAAGAAGAAAGAAAGAAAAAAAAAACCTCTTTGACGTTAGTAAATAAGTTTGCTCTCAAAAAAGATTAATAAAAAGATCTAGTTGTTTACAAAAAGATTTGCTCATAGCTAAAATAGAATATGAAATTAATATATAAATAAGTAAAAGACTTTTTCGTTATTAATGAATAAGTTTGATCAGAGATAAGTTAAATTTTTTTTTTTCTAAATATATGAAAATATATAAAAATAAAATAAAAACACTTCCGTCGTTAATGAATGTTTGTTCAGAGATAAAATAAAATGTACAGATAAAAAGTAAAAAGAAAAATACTTTTAAGTCGTTTGTGAATAAGATTGCTCATAAATAAAAACAAAATAGAAAAAAAAATAAATAAAAGATTCTAGTTGTTAATGAATAAGTTTCTTTGTAAAGAAAATAAAAGAAAAATTAAAAGGAAAAATTCTAGTCATTAATCAAGAGGTTTGCTCACGCGTATTTGTTATATTAATGCAAAAGACTTTTTGTGTTATATTTGTAGAATTCATGCTTTCTTATACTTCCATGTTGTTGTATCACAGCGTACGGTGAATGTGGCACAATTCTTTCTTATCAGTAAAGCAAATCAACTCAATGCTAACATTTTTATTGGCCTTAACTTTTGATTAAAATGAATTGAGTTGAAGTGATTATGAGACTCACTAAACAAGTTGTTGGAGGCGAGTCAATAGGGAGCTTTAAAAGAACATCCAATAAATTTATGGATAGACATGATAAGTTGATATAAATAGGTGTGTTTTATAAGGGCTGGCTTGTTGCAGCTTCCTTTATATTCTTATATTCTTATAACTAGTTGGCTGGCATACTGACTGACTGGGTGGGCTTTACGGAAATGGACTCAGTAATCAGTTCCTTAATGTCGAGACAACAGGGGATGGTAGTAGTAGTAGTAGTAGTAGTAGTAGTAGTAGTAGTAGTAGTAGTAGTAGTAGTAGTAGTAGTAGTAGTAGTAGTAGTAGTTGTTGTTGTTGTTGTTGTTGTCGTTGCAGTAGTAGTAGTAGATGTAGTAGTAGTAGTAGTAGTAGTAATAGTAGTAGCAGCAGTAGCAGCAGCAGTATGGAGAACAGCCACTCAACACAATTATAACCCATCCCTTCCTTTAACTGTACCAAGTGACATGGGGAAAAAAAAAAAAAAAAGATGCGACGCTTCCAACTAAAACATGCTTATGGCTATTTTCAGTAAGCCGTAAAGTCACGCACACTTACAGCCAGAGTGACGTTGGCGAACAGAACCACGATCAGGAGGCTCACGAGAGGCGCCCCTGCATTGGTGTGCCGGCGTGAGGGCCACATCTGTATTGAGGGCTGATAGGGGATGCTGTTGGGAGAAGAAAGTAACAGTGAGATAGTAACAGAAGACCGTGATACAGACTCTTCTAGCTATCTGTCTATATACCAAGCCAGCAATCCTACGTGTGGTGGCCCAGACAAAACACCACATACACACACTCACATTCTTAACCCTGTCGGCCCTTGGTGGAGAGGGATAGTCTTGTGGACATTCTTACTACACTCCAGCAGCTTAGGAATAGCACAGCTGACCACATACTTCCACAGCAAGGCCCGACAGCGTACATTGTTTTTACCTTTGCCCTTTTATAATGAGACAGTTCTCTAGACTCTTAGTGTAAATACTTGTAACATTAACACAAACAAACTAACGACGAATAATGAAGAAATAACAGAAAAACAAAAGCAGGCATTGAGGGGTGCTAGCTTGAAAGGACACGAGGACTGGTGTACCGGAGAATGCTAGACAGGCTAGGGGGGGAGGGGAGACACTCGACCACACTGCAGTCAACTTAAACCAAACAGTCCTCGTTAATAATGTACGTTTAGGAGTCTGGCCAAGGACACGCACAGAAAAAAAAAATGGCAGAAAAAGTCTTCCTCAAAAGACAATTATATAAGGACATTTCCAAGAGTTGTATGATTCAGTTTCCGAGGTGTCTTTTGAAACAGCGTAAGCCGTAAGAAGGTAAGACAGATAAAAGGCAAAGAATTCCAGAGTTTATTGGTAAAAGGTATGAAGTGAAAACTCTGATTACCTCTTACATACAACGGACAGAATGGGGGGTGAGCGTCAGGAGGTGTGCAGCGAGGCCGCGAGGTAGACTGTAACAGTGTCACATAATGAATAATATTGTGCACTGCATTTATAATTCTTTACCTAGTTAGCAATATAAGTGTATGTATACATGCATGTATAAGTGTAAGTTATGGGTGTTGGCGGACAAGGGTGGGGGGGACATGACCACGCCACCCTACGTCACACAAACACACACACACACACACACACACACACACACACACACACACACACACCATGGAACTTTCCATAGTCCATTTATTGCCATCGATAAATAATCGGTAGCACTTACATTACATTATCTAAGTATTCTTCATAGTTAATCTCTCTCTCTTTCTCTCTCTCTAATATATTTTGACATGTATTATTCTTACCTATAAATAGTTTTCCCTTGTCTTAATTATGTAATTAGAGAGCTATAATCATGAATATATTAATGCACAGTGAGCGCGGTCAATCCGCCCATATTTCTGTTGTCAGCACTTTTCGAAGGCGCTAAGCGTCCCTCGAGCCAGCCCCGGCAGTCTCTTGCCAAGCTGTAACGCTGTACCACGTACACGTACACGCCACATCCTTCTCCCAGAACTCTGTATATATATATATATATATATATATATATATATATATATATATATATATATATATATATATATATATATATATATATATATATACTCGTATATATATACATATTTTACACCTTCACTTTTGATATTCACCTGAAAATTTCACTACAGAAACTCACCATGAGTGACTTTACCTACAACAGAAAGGTAAGAAACTAATTAACAGTATCCAGGGGTAATTGATAATTCAACCCCACTGGAGCATTGAAAGAATTATAAATGCAATGCACAATATTATAAATTATGTGACACCGTTACAAGAGGAGGCATGTAACTGGCAAGTTCAGAAAAGCAGTAACCATGGGAATAACGGTAGAATACAACAAGGACAGCTGAGTGCCACTGAAGAGGGGATAGTTTGGTGGGAAATTGTGTCCAGTGGAGAGACGAAGTAATTGAGTTTTTGAATAGCTGTACAACACAATTCGGATATCATAGAAAACCGGAAGTTAAGAGTTTTGTAGCTTCTCTAAGTGAATTGTTTGATTCCCTTTGAGTTGGACGTTTAACAAATGAAATTGAGAAGTGAAGGATAGTCATTAGTGTAAGAGTGAATAGGGTAAGAGGTGTCAGTACCTCCCTGGGTGTACTGTATTAGTAGCTAGCCAGAAGTGTCTGCTGGCCACTCCAACTATCATTAACAATCGAAATTACGTAGTCTGAAGTCGGGCGTATGAGAATATTATGAACTTGACGCAAATCTGCAAAAATATTAAAAAAATAGTCCAAATACACACACACACACACACACACACACACACACACACACACACACACACACACACACACGCCAGTTAATATTTTGTTCTCTTTTTATTTCTACTTTTAAAAACGTTTGATAAGAAAATCAGATCCAGCTCCACGAGTTGGTAACATTACTTCTTCAAAAGTCACCAAAAAAGGCACAACCCGCTTGGTGAGGCCAGATGCAGCACCATGGTAACACCTGCATCAAGCTCTCAGAAACACACGTACCTTCACATCAAACTACCGCAAAATAAATTATCCCTTTCATGAGCCGCTCAGGAACACGACAAAGAATAAAGAATTATGTCCATTATTGTGGAGAAGAACGTGACTGACAGTGCTTTTCTCTTGACACATTCTAGCAGTGGAATTTCCCCACTAAGGAGAAGAGAATAACACGAGGCCAAAGTCTAGTGAAGTCTGGTGGCTGTATGGGGAATTTTGTTATGCCATAAATTTAATCTAAGGTGAGGAAAAAGGGAGCCTTTCTGAGAATCGCTCCCTGGATCCCGATGTAAAGAGAAGTCCCACGCAAACAGCCAGTTCAAGGTCGATTCACACATATCAGTGGCGTATCAGTACCGTGTCAATTCAGTGTTAGTAAAATCCGTGACGCTTCAGTGACGTCTATTCACACACATCCGTAGTTACTTCGTACAGAGGCTGGATCTGTGCCATGACAATTTTAATGACTGCAAATTTGAAAATGACCTGAGTAAGAGAAGGAGGGAAAAATAAAAAATGTTAAGCTCACATGCTGGATATTGTTACTAAGAAATGAAGAATATATTAACTACAGAAATAAAAAAAAAAAAAAGTACCTACTTTAATTTCTTGTCCTATATTATTCCAATCACGTTGTTTGAGACTGGTGACCATATACCCTGGCTGTGACAAATCATACAGAACGATTCCGAACCTATTCAATAAGTAATTCATCATTAATTTTTATTGACAAACTCACAACATTCGTCCGACGTCCGTGAAAAAAAAAAAAAATAAATAAATATATATATATATATATATATATATATATATATATATATATATATATATATATATATATATATATATATATATATATATATATAGCTATATATATATATATATATATATATATATATATATATATATATATATATATATATATATATATATATATATATATATATATATATATATATATATATATATATATATATATATATATATATATATATATCGGTGGCGACGATATTCAACATCACGGCACGGAGACGGAACTAAACACGGTGAGAGTGAAACACGGTACTGCACCGGACATGTGTGAATGAGTCAGCCGAATTCAAAGTGTTTTTTTTTTTTTTTTTTTTTTTTTTTTTTTTCCACTGACACTGACGGACTGGGCGGATGCGGCACTGATACGCCAGTGATATGTGTGAATGAGCCTTTAAGAGAGAGAAAAAATAGTAATAGTAAGGTAAAGAAAACAGAAAAACATTGAAGATATATAAATAAATATAAAAGAAAAACAAAGGAAACATTAATAAATACAGCGTTGTTAATTAATGTAGACGGCATTTCATTCCAGATCCTCTGGTTCGTGGCTCTAAGACTAATCAAATCACCACTGCCATTCCTCACTCCACAGTCCGAATAGGAACCGTTTTACTTAAAAAAAAAAAAAAAAACCTTGAGTAAAATTTATTTGAAGTGTGTATTTACCCTCCTTTTGGTTGAGCCGCTGAGTGTGACATCAGCTGTGTTCGATAAACAGATCTTAGTCAACTACATTGCTTGCATTCATCTCTGCTCGCCACCCTGAGGTGATTTTTCTCATTCCGAATTTAAAATAATCTTTCGACGGTCAATTTTAATACAAGTTTTGCTGAGATATTTCTTGATTACTGATTTATGCTACTTCTGCTACGAATGCATACACTTTCCGGACGAAGAATCTGCTCTCAATGCTCTAACCGGCTTGAACGTATGTCGATGAGGTCTCAAGTTAAACGTTGTACCACACAACCACACACCACACATCCATTTCACAACAAGCCTTACCAAAACTTTTAGACCTCTCCCCACCCCTGAAAGCCAAAATCACAGTCTTTTATGAGTATCTATCTCACACAAGTATCAACCTCACATATATGAACAGTATAGTGCAAGGAACGTGAGGCAGGGGTGTGATTAAATACTAACAAGGGATCTGCCGTTGTTTCCCACCTAATTCATAGCCGTAAAATTATAACAAAATATCTTAGTATACAGGGTCCGTATTTATATTTTCCTTTCTCGAAATACTTACTTTCTTATGCAACATAGATGAATAGTCTATCCATTTTTCTCTTCAGTTGATAATGCAGAATCTTCGTTAAACTTATCACTACAATCACGAAAAGAATGCTGGAAAACCTCAGTATCTTCTACCAGGCCGTGTTAAAAATAGTCGAGGTAAGGAACCGAAACTTTTGAGAACACTATACTACGGAAGGTGCTTGAGATAAAGTGCATACACCTTCATCATTCCTGTTACAACAAAAGAATCCGAAACTCACCAGAACCGTCCAAGCTCAAGAATCTGATGTCATGTCCAAGTATACGAAAGCTGTTTGAAGCTGACGCACGTGTGTATGTTTATGAGTTCACTACGAGCACACTTAATCACCGTATGAGTATATGGTTAGACTCACACTTTGTAACTGCCGCCAGAACGAGAGAGGTAGTACAGCACAGAATTACCGACTTGGTATTCCCGCCTCACTAAGCGTGCATGAGTGTTCTGTGTGTGAGCGTGTGAACATGTGAGAGTGCTTATGTGTGTGTGTGTGTGTGTGTGTGTGTGGGGAGGAAGCGTGGACACTGAGGGCCACGATGTTTACTCAAAGTACAGCTGACGATGTCCTAATAACTGGGTGATAACGAGTACATGTGATCAACTCTCTCTCTCTCTCTCTCTCTCTCTCTCTCTCTCTCTCTCTCTCTCTCTCTCTCTCTCTCTCATAAGAATATATATATATATATATATATATATATATATATATATATATATATATATATATATATATATATATATATATATATATATATATATATATATATATATATATATATATATATATATATATATATATATATATATATATATATATATATATATATATATATATATATATATATATATATATATATATATATATATATATATATATATATATATATATATATATATATATATATATATATATATATATATATATATATATATATATATATATATATATATATATATATATATATATATATATATATATATATATATATTTCTTTTTTTTTTTTTTTTAAAGGCCATAGAGATAATCAATCAGGTTATCATGACTGTTTCTTCCATATTACTGGTGCAGAATCCTGGTTAAACTTCCACTAGAGTTT
>NC_087162.1:15715447-15755447 GCF_035594125.1 Scylla paramamosain | reverse complement strand
TGTCAACATCTACCTTTCCTTCTTGTTGGAAGTTTGCCTACATTCAACCTGTTCCTAAAAAGGGTGACCGCTCTAATCCCTCAAACTACCGTCCTATTGCTTTAATTTCCTGCTTATCTAAAGTTTTTGAATCTATCCTCAACAGGAAGATTCTTAAACATCTATCACTTCACAACCTTCTATCCAGTATGGGTTCCGTCAAGGCCGCTCTACTGGTGATCTTCTGGCTTTCCTTACTGAGTCTTGGTCATCCTCTTTTAGAGATTTTTGTGAAACTTTTGCTGTTGCCTTGGACATATCAAAAGCCTTTGATAGAGTCTGGCACAAAGCTTTGATTTCCAAACTACCCTCCTACGGTTTCTATCCTTCTCTCTGTAACTTCATCTCAAGTTTCCTGTCTCACCGTTCTATTGCTGCTGTGGTAGACGGTCACTGTTCTTCTCCTAAATCTATTAACAGTGGTGTTCCTCAGGGTTCTGTCCTGTCACCCACTCTCTTCTTATTATTCATTAATGATCTTCTAAACCAAACTTCTTGTCCTAGCCACTCCTACGCTGATGATATCACCCTGCACTTTTCCACGTCTTTTCATAGACGTCCAACCCTTCAGGAGGTAAACATTTCACGCAGGGAAGCCACAGAACGCTTGACTTCTGATCTTTCTAAAATTTCTGATTGGGGCAGAGTAAACTTGGTATTGTTCAATGCCTTAAAAACTCAATTCCTCCATCTATCAATTCGACACAACCTTCCAGACAACTATCCCCTCTTTCTCAGTGACACTCAACTGTCCCCCTCTTCTACAGTGAACATCCTCGGTCTGTCCTTTACTTATAATCTGAACTGGAAACTTCACATCTCATCTCTAGCTAAAACAGCTTTTATGAAGTTAGGTGTTCTGAGACGTCTCCGCCAGTTTTTCTCACCCCCTCAGCTGCTAACTCTGTACAAGGGCCTTATCCGTCCATGTATGGAGTATGCTTCACATGTCTGGGGGGTTCCACTTATACTGCTCTTCAAAAGCTTTTCGTCTCATCAACTCCTCTCCTCTAACTGACTGTCTTCAGCCTCTCTCACCGCCGCAATGTTGCATCTCTAGCTGTCTTCTACCGCTATTTTCATGCTAACTGCTTTTCTGATCTTGCTAACTGCATGCCTCCCCTCCTCCCGCGGCCTCGCTGCACAAGACTTTCTTCTTTCTCTCACCCCTATTCTGTCCACCTCTCTAACGCAAGAGTTAACCAGTATTCACAATCATTCATCCCTTTCTCTGGTAAACTCTAAAACTCCCTGCCTGTTTCTGTATTTCCACCTTCCTATGACTTGAATTCCTTCAAGAGGGAGGTTTCAAGACACTTATTCATCAATTTTTGACCACTGCTTTGACCCTTTTATGGGACTGGTATTTCAGTGGGAATTTTTTTTTTTGTTGGACTTTTGTTGCCCTTGGCCAGTGTCCTTCCTACATAAAAAAAAGGTAAAATAAAATAAAATAAAAAATTGCCTCACTTTATTAACGATAAGGACTAAAAACCTAACTAGTCCTTCCTGACAGTGTGTTGCAAGGGTAGACAAAGACAGGAGACAAGTGGCCGTCCACGTATAAATATGTTAAGTGTATATATTCATAAGTTATGGACCTGAGTGGCCGTGGTAATCTGTTATGGAGTCAGGTGTACGTCAGATATGAAGGTCAGGGAGAGATAAGGTAAAGATCACTGTCTTTTACGCGTTAGGAAATCTAGTTGAGAGAGAGAGAGAGAGAGAGAGAGAGAGAGAGAGAGAGAGAGAGAGAGAGAGAGAGAGAGAGAGAGAGAGAGAGAATGTTCATAAGCCAAAGTTATGTACTCGGTGTCTCGGTGCACACACACACACACACACACACACACACACACACACACACACACACACACACACACACACACACACACACACACACACACACACAGATACACACATCACGTAATATAAGGGGAACAATGATTTTATGCCTATAATTGCTGAATATGAAAAAGGTGATCTTGGATAGTAGAAGTATGCGGGAAAAAAAAAAAAAAAAAGAAAAACGGAAAATTTGAGGTAATATTAGTAATAATGTCAATGTTATTTTTTTAATAGATTTTGCTTTTTTTTTTTTTGAGGGATGCATAGTGGAGAGGGAGGGAGCATTTTTTTTTCTTAATTGTTCATTTACTACTACTACTACTACTATTACTACTACTACTACTACTACTACTACAACTACAACTACAACTACTACTACTACTACTATTACTACTACTACTACTACTACTATTACTACTACTACTACTACTACTACTACTACTACTACTACTACTATTACTACTACTACTACTACTACTAGTACTACTACTACTACTACTACTACTACTACTACTGCCGCTACTGTTACTACTACTGCAAGGAATAAAACGCAGCGTCACTTATTCATCGTGGATTTTCTTGTGTGTGTGTGTGTGTGTGTGTGTGTGTGTGTGTGTATGACTGAGTGAGTGTTTGTGTAAAGACAATACCAAGAATGCCACCACGACTTGCCTTTTTTTTTTATCTTATTCTTTTAATATAACCCTTCCCGCAAGAAACACGCTTCGTATTAACACAACTCAACATACTTACGAGTCATCACTATCTTCACTTGTTCTCTCGCCTTCCATTTGTCTTTCTCACCCGAAGCTTGAAGCGGGAGTTTTATACAGGTAACATTATAATCTTAATTTGCGTTTAGTATTGTAATTTCATGAAGCAGAGACTCTCCGACCATTTCCTCACAGTTTAGGATGGATGGGGAGGAGCCTTCATCTTTACTACTCTATCGTGCGTCTCTTACATAAGTACATTAAAAATAAGGGAAGCTACAAGAAACTATCAGGCCAGGCCTACACGTAATAATTTCTATAATAAAGCATATCTTGCCCTGACTTAAGCCCGTATTCTTAAGGGGTCTGATCTCCCACTATGATTATTTTCCAAGGCCACAGAGATGATTAGGTATATTCTCAAGAGCGTTTCTTCAGTTCATAATGTAAAAATATTGTTAATTTGTCATCAGAACCGTAAAAATCATAATAAAAAGTTGTTTAATTTGAACTAGACTCTTTTGAAACTATTCGGGGTGAGGCGCAGAATGAATTCAGAAAATGGTTCTTAGACAGTTTACTTTATCACAATCTGCCTTGTCAGTGCGTAACTTGTCTGCCTTTTCCTGTTCTATATTTGTGTTCCTTTGCTTACTTTATTCTTATCTATTTTCCTGATTTTTTTTTCCGCCAAGGTTAATATCTTCTAGCTATAACACTAGTAGTTATGCATCTTCTTCTTCTTGTGTCTGTTAAGTAGAGGCGTTGGTGTTCATCAAGCTGTTCAGTATTTTTCGTTTCCTTGCTACCAGCTCAGCACTGCCCGGCTCTGAGACGTGCACTGAAGTATAGGTCAGCAGTGCATATTCCCAATCACTGCTACGGTTATCCTTTGTCAGTATTTATAGCACTGTAAAAATTTCTTTATATTTACAAATAGAAAAGGACCATTATTAACATTATATTAACAGGAGAAACACTCTAATAATTTTTGTGATCTTTGAAAACAGTCTTGGTGAGAGCAAAGCGTTTTTAAATACAGCCTAAAGACAGATGAGGATATTGTTTTAATCTTCTCTAAGCTTCTGTTGAACTGTTTTAGAGGCTGTTGTGCAAAAATGTGTTAAAAAATCGTATGTGATTGTGGAAAAATATTATCCAGCTGTGAAAGAGTTAGTGCATGGGAGATTTCGTGTTAACCAGTAACAGTAGGTAGATACAATGTGGCTGTAATGTGAATGTGGATTGCTGCGTTAAATGAGCTACTACTACTGCTACTACTACTACTACTACTACTACTACTACTACTACTTCTACTACTACTACTACTACTACTACTACTACTACTACTACTACTACTGCTCACTGTAGGGAAGGATGTTCACAGCTCAAATATGACGTAACCTTTCCATCCGCTTTTCCGGTTTCCTTTTTTGACACTCATAGATGACAGAAAGACAGTCACTTTTTTACTTGCCGTCCTGAGAGAGAGAGAGAGAGAGAGAGAGAGAGAGAGAGAGAGAGAGAGAGAGAGAGAGAGAAGAGGACAAATCACATGGGTTGAGAAAAAGTGCACATGGTTTAATTGTATATTAGTATGAGATTGCTTTATGTTTTGATGCAGAGAGAGAGAGTTGCGTGCTGCTTCCTAGCCACCACGATAAGAGTAATTAGCCATGAATGGAACAGGTGATGAAAGAAAAAGATAAGAGAAGAAAGAAATTAGGTAGTAATGGAGGATTAAAGACAAAGACAATAATGAGAGTAATTAGAGACACATCGACGATAAAAAAAAAAAAAGAACATAACTGAAGGGAGAAAGAAAGAAAAGATATGATACATTGAAAGAAAAAGAAAGGCATGAAGACAAAAAAAAATAAGTAAATGAAAAATGTAGGAGAAAAAGACAAAAAAAATGAAACAGAGAAAACTCCCGCATCAACAGCAACAAAAAAAAAAAAAGGAATACAAAGAAAAATAAGTTAAAAAAAAAAATAACAAAAGAAGGAAAAATGTATCAGTGAAGGAGAAAAAACAAGGAAAAATATGAGAGGGATGAAAATAAAAAATAAAATTAGACAGCCATGACAAGAAAGAAAGAAAGAAAGAAAAAAGAGAATGTATAAATGGAGAAGAAAAGACAAAATAATTATATAAATTTTACGATAGAAAGAAAGAAAGAAAGAAAGAAAAGAATGTATAAATGGAAAAGAAAAGACAAAATTATTATATAAATTGTACGAAAGAAAGAAAGAAAGAAGTAAGAAAGAAAGAAAGAAAGTAAGAAAGAAAGAAAGAAAGAAAGAAAGAAAGAAAGAAAGAAACAATGTATAAATGGAGAAGAAAAGACAAAATAATTATATAAATTTTACAAATAGTACAAAAAGAGGGAAATAATGAATAAAAGAAAATTAACGAGAAAGAAAGAGAAAGAAATAAGAAGAAAAAAGTTAAATAAAGAAAAGGAAGAAAGAATGCATAAATGGAAGAGAAAACGAAAACGGAACACAAGAAAGCAATGGCAAAGCAAACACACACACACACACACACACACACACACACACACACACACACACACACACACACACACACACACACACACACACACACACACACACACACAACAAAAAGAAAATTTAAAAAAAGTTAAAAACAATAGGTTAGAGCACTTAACTAAATAAGAAAAGAAAAACATGAGAAAGAATAAAAACTTGACTGAGTGTTTGTTTCTATTTATTCATTCAAGAGGGGACATGATCAGGAACGAGAAAAAAGCACGCACACATACAAAAAAAAAAAAAAACACTGAAGATACCAGTCCTAAATAAAAACTCAGAATATATATATATATATATATATATATATATATATATATATATATATATATATATATATATATATATATATATATATATATATATATATATATATATATATATATATATATATATATATATATATATATATATATATATATATATATATATATATATATATATATATATATATATATATATATATATATATATATATATATATATATATATATATATTAAAACTTACGAAAGTCTTTTGAAACCCTGCCTCAAATTCCGGTTCTCCGGTTTCCCGTTTCCTTCTGAACTTAATTTCTTCAGCCTCATTTTTGCACCGTTAGTTCTGCCTCTCCTCGCCAACTTTTCCTACGTTTCTGCCCAAGGGCATGGTGAAGACACAGTCATTCAAAAAAAGTAGGGGAGGAGAGAGAGAGAGAGAGAGAGAGAGAGAGAGAGAGAGAGAGAGAGAGAGAGAGAGAGAGAGAGAACAAGTGACAATAGCTGTATAAAAATGTTGACAAGTGGATGATTCTTTCTCTCTCTCTCTCTCTCTCTCTCTCTCTCTCTCTCTCTCTCTCTCTCTCTCTCTCTCTCTCTCTCTCTCTCTCTGGTTCATATAAAAAGTAATAACTCGTATTGATAATCTGTGACTGCAAAATTAAATGGAGAGCCTTATAAATGGTAAAAATTAAAAGAAAAAGAAAGAAGAAAATAAGTGTAGTTACGACTTTTCCTGTTAGCTTCGAGAAGTCGCTGTTCATTCTCCCTCTCTCTCTCTCTCTCTCTCTCTCTCTCTCTCTCTCTCTCTCTCTCTCTCTCTCTCTCTCTCTCTCTCTGTGTGTGTGTGTGTGTGTGTGTGTGTGTGTGTGTGTGTGTGTGTGTGTGTGTGTGTGTGTGTGTGTGTGTGTGTGTGTGTGTGTGTGTGTGTGTGTGTGTGTGTGTGTGTGTGTGTGTTAGCCTAGATGTATTTATCTAGTTAAGACGTACAGGAAAGGACCTATACTCGTACTGTCCAGTCTCCACATCTACTGATATCCAACTTTTCCTCCTTTCATGGGCTACTCTCTCATCCAAATAACGTAGGAGGAAGTTATGTTTCTTGATGTCTCTCCCACGAACTTTCTTTAATATCCCCACACACACACACACACACACACACACACACACACACACGTTCTCTCTATATGTCTCACTCGCTTCAACATTCCGATGCGCTGCAATTACGACTCCTCTCCCCTTTCTCATCTCTTTTTTTATCTCTCTTTTTATTTAATAGATCTTTCTGATTAGATACCACTTTAGTTGCTGCGTTCTTTACTTATATAAATATATATATATATATATATATATATATATATATATATATATATATATATATATATATATATATATATATATATATATATATATATATATATATATATATATATATATATATATATATATATATATATATATATATATATATATATATATATATAGACACACACACACACACACACACACACACACACACACACACATTCAGCCACCTGGATAGAATATAGGAAAAGAAAGTGAGGTTTTCCCCACATCGGGTATCAAAAGTAAGGTTTCTTATGATGCATAAGTTCACACAGAGAAAGTCGTGTGAGTCACAAGAGTACGTGTCTGTCCTCGAGTGGGTGGTTCCACCTTGGGGCATATCTGATTGTCTTCTCACAATCGGGTTCAGAGACTGAGCTTTGGGTCTTACTTAGAATATAATTTTGACATTAAGACTTCACAGGTATATAAAATGTATCCAGTGCAGTGTGAATGGTAAGAGTATTCGTCTTAATTAGAGGGTTGTTTGCAGCTGTCGCCTTGTGTTAATGAAACATAGCACCGAAAATCATTCCATTTCATTTCTTTCAAAATGACAACTCACCTGTCAAATAAGAATTTGTTCAGTTTGCATAAAAAATAATCATATTAACCATTGTTGCAAAAAATAAGTTGTTTTTCTCCCATATGAATGCTGGAGATTATGTGCGCCCACTGATGTCGTTGTAAGAGGAAATATTTTGCATAGTGCATGCATGATGAAAGGTGAGAGGTGACTGTCATAACTATTCAATATCAATAATACAACACATATATCTTTATTGCATAAAACATCAGACTTTTCTTGAAGCCTGAATATGAGAGAGAGAGAGAGAGAGAGAGAGAGAGAGAGAGAGAGAGAGAGAGAGAGAGAGAGAGAGAGAGAGAGAGAGAGAGAGAGAGAGAGAGAGGGAGAAAAGCTCACACTCATATTTTTACATAATAACTAGACGATTGATTCTCTCTTACAATTCACATCTAGTTGATCTGGAGTGATAATGCTCAAAAAGATACATTCGTGGAAGGGCAGCATTTCAGTAGAATTCCAAAGGTCGCCGGATTCTAATTTCTGAACGGAAGTCGACATAAAGAGCGGCATCAGTTCATACTGTGACAGCACACGTCTCTTCTGAAAATTGTAAGAATTTGTTTTAAGAAGGTACAGAGAGTACTGGCGACAACACGTAACCCTTCAGCAGGTATGGTCGTCCATCCTTAACCTTCCTGGCATTGTAAGAACTGTTTGCATGGAGACGCAGGAGAGGAAAGATGGAAAACAAAAGGTTGATTTTGTATTTTTACGCTTCAGAAAAATTGAGAGCTTTGCACAACAATAGTGACTAAAAACTTGTGGGTATTGAAAGAGAAAGGTGTGCAGCAGTGAAAAAGATTGCAGCGCGCCGACCTCTCAGTTCCGATTTGTTTCTTATGTAAGCCAGCAATATCCGACACTAAATGTTGTTTGTTGATTCTTCTGATGTAAAGAAAGCTTCTCATCGCGACAATGCTGAGTGTGGAGCCGGATGGGAAAGGCGGAGCCTGGAGCGTGCCCTGTGTTATACTCTAACTTAACTGCACCGAGAGGGAGCTGCGTCAGTTGTACTACTAAGAAAACTCTAACTTGTTATAAGAAATGCATAGAAAAAAAAAAAAGGAAAAAGAAAACGGAAAACTATTTTGACCACTGAAAAGTGTTAATCCTCACAAAAAAAAAAAAAAAAAAAAAACTGACACACACAAGCCGTTTTGTGTTTTCGGTACTCAAGCTTATAACAGGTTAGAGTTTTGTCAACAGTACGGGAAGCTACCTAGGTGAAAGTGGAGGCGACTTATTGTGGTGTTGATGCGTATTGCACAACATCGAGTCCTGTTTGTGAAATGCGGGGAAGAATGAAGAAAAGATGGACTTCCTGATTGCGGCATGGAGGAGGAGGAAGTTAAGTCCTGTATCAGCTGCAATAGACGAGAATGGAAAGTCTACCTTGAACAAGAGAAAGGAGGGGAGTCCTTGCGCGGTGTTCTCATACATGTCCATGTTTTATCTCGACTAACAACTTCAGTGGGCCTTTTTTTCATTTTTGTTTTTTTCATAGCCAAAGTTCCTCTTACATTAAAAAAAAAAAAATAAATAAAATGCTCTGACAGGATGCAGTGAAAGTTATCGGGGTTGTCAAGGATACTTTCGTGATTCTTATGCTCATGATCATTGTCAAACACGAATTCTAAGCTAACGGTGGAGACAAAGCGCCACCAGAACCTTACAAATTCTCTGTGGCCTTGAAAATAGTCCTAATGACAGTTCAAAGTGCTTTATAACACGATCCTCAGGTCATGAATTTATAGTTATGAACAGGAGAGAGATGAGAGTCCTACTTATGAATCCTACTTATGGCTTGAAATAGTGGGGTTCGGGGATGCAGAGGCCATGCACTGGAAGAAAGAGAACCTTGCCTTTTGTATTAGAAAAAAAAAAAGACATTCAAAGGTAAGCATTAGTCGCTGTTAATATCGTGCATTTCCTGCGTTGTACTTGTATGGAAGGGAGATAAGGGGAAGACTGTATTCTGAAACTCTAGACTCAAAGAAGGACTAATTTTAAAGTTACATAGATGATTACCAGAGTTCTCAAGGATTTTTTTTTTTTCCCATTGATGGTAGAAAGTTCTTTTATTCCCTCTTTTTTTTTCCTGTAGGTGCATTGTAAGATCCTGTCTTGTGCCTCTACTGCTATGAACTGTTGGATACTGCAATGGAAGACTTAAGACCTGTGTGACTGCATGCTCATCTAGACACTCAGAGATTGGAAGGGATCCAATGCGGAAGTGCACTCCCGCTTCCTCTGTGCTCACTTCACTACGTCACATCAAGTCAAGGAAGAATGATAATGCATATAGCTTCACCGGACTGCCAAACAAAGCTACAGACAACAATTGCGTCATTGTCTCGAAGGTGTATGCAGATCAAGAGTGCGGGTGGATGAAACAAGAGATTTAATAATATTATAGTGACAAGTTAATTCTCTCTCTCTCTCTCTCTCTCTCTCTCTCTCTCTCTTATTCGCGAAACGTAAATAAAGTCCACAAAAAAAATAAACGATAAGCGACAGAACAAAACAGGAATGCAGTGAAAGTATAATCTTCAGAGAAGAAAAAGAAAAGGAGAAAAGTGAATTCAAGGAACAGCACAAATTTTTTCATGTGGAGAAAGTGAATCATTTTAATATTTACTACAAGCGCTACCACACAGTCCAGCGGAACGGCGACACACACACACACACACACACACACACACACACACACACACACACACACACACACTAGGAAAAGCCTTCACGCCTTCCTAACCCGGTAGTCATGACATGGGTATGTATTTCTACAAGGAAGATTTTTTTCTCCTGCCCTAACCTCACCACTGCCACCACCACCACCACCTCCCAGCAGCAGACAAGGTCATCCCTAGTCTGAGGACCCGTTTAATATTATGCGTGTGCGTGGATGTGTTTGTTTCGTCATATATGCTGGTGTGGTGGTGTTCGTGTGATGCATGGGAGACTGAATTACATAATTACGTATTGCTGGTGCAATCTACTGTATCTCTTGGCAAAACTCATCACACAGTCCAAGCGTCTCTCATGCGTAAAGATGACGCAGGGAAATCTAGCGACAGTCACATATATTTTTCTCGCCAAACTGACGGTTGTCCAAATTTGTCCGCGATTGGCTAGAATTTTGACTGCTGAGAGAAATTATGTGTGGTTGTGCTGCGAGTTTTCCTGAGAGAGTTTCAAATCCAGTCAGATACCTCTTATTTGTTGTAATGTGGAATGTAAATACAAACAAATCATGAAACAGTTTCATGTAAAAAATCTAAATATGTGTGTTTGGTTGTCGTTTTGTTTCTTTCTTTTATAGATCGTCTGACCAGCCAGCCTCCTGCCACATCTTGTAAACAGACCGAGACAACTCTCAGTCATCCAATTGCATTTTAGTATATTAAATGTTATATTAAATGCTGTCATGAAAATACGGATAGTTTTTTTTTTTTTTTGGGGGGGGGTTCCGTTAGATGAGATGCAGGATTTTGGTTATGTCTGTGTTGCTTCATCTCATAGAAGCGCCGCAAGGACACATCATCTCTCACAAGGTTATTGGTGATTCTCCTCTCTCTCCTTTCTTACCTGGAGCTTACACACGGTTCCATCTTCACCTTCTTTTGCATTGACTTCACTTCCTTGGTGGTAGATAAATGGAATGAACTCAGTAATCAGGTTGCTAGTGTTGTGTCCAGCCATTATGGGGTTTTAAAAGATCAGACAAACTTATAGATGAGGATGATAGGTGGAAATATATAGACATGTTTCATACAAGGATAACCACGTACTATAGGCTTGGCGGCTTTTTTGCAGCTTACCCTATTTTCTTATTTATGTTTTTATGATCCTTGAAACTGAAGGCGTACAGTACAGTCCATATAGGCAAAGTCCATCAACTCCACTAGTGATGAATGTAAATAGCGCTGCGTTGTTTTTTAATAAGGCTGGGAGCGGACGAACGACCTTTGCTGCCGTGACCAGTTTGGACATGAAATACACGTCATAATGGAACTCAGCGCACGGGTTGCCTATTGGTGGCTACCTTCTGCCCTGCGTGATGCTTTATTGTAACACGTGCTTCATTCTAAGAAACTCACGTGCCATAAAGGTCTCTTGTGTACGCTCAGCTTAAAAGGTTAGCACAGCAAGTCTATCTGAGCCTTGCCTTTGTCTCTTTGTCATTGCATTACCCGTCAGTGTGTGGAGATAGAACCAAGACGACAAAGCACACGACGCTCAGGTCATCAAGGTGCCACCGGATTTTCCCAGCTGTTCACCTTCAGCCTGACACGCTTACGGCTTGAGCGACCGCGGAATGAAGCCTCTATACATTTTTTTTTTTATTCATACACAGAGAAAGCGAAACATCAAGGAAAATGAAAACCTAATCACGTTTCCTCTTTCTGGACAAAATGTTTAATGTACTGTAGTTATTAATAATGGTGGTGGCGGCGGTATTGTTGGTGGCGGCGATGGTGGTGGTGGTAGTGGTGGTGGTGGTGGTAGTAGAGATCAGGGTGAGGTAGGTCAGGGCAAGGCGGGAGAAAGCTTCCTCATAAAATATCTTACCAATCTCATCATTACCAAACTGGGATGGTGTGAAGGCCGTGCGAAGGCCGTGTGTGTGTGTGTGTGTGTGTGTGTGTGTGTGTGTGTGTGTGTGTGTGTGTGTGTGTGTGTGTGTGTGTGTGTGTGTGTGTGTGTGTGTGTGAGAAAGAGAGAGAGAGAGAGAGAGAGAGAGAGAGAGAGAGAGAGAGAGAGAGAGAGAGAGAGAGAGAGAGAGAGAGAGACGCGAATCACATGCTGAACTCTTGTCCCGCATCTTAAGTTTCCCGGGAAGAGCCTAGAGGCCATATAGTCCCCGCTAAGAGAGAGGCAGAAACCATCCACATAGGGAGGACAGACAACAACCCCTCGCTCATCACTGAAACATTGTTGGCCTCACGAAGGGAGCGCAAACCTAGAGGTTGGAGGACAGCTAGGTAACAGTGACCATAGGGAAATTAGGTACAATTTAGAATGGGAAGAAACTGTTAGAAACAAAAACACTAGTAAAATACCTAACTTTAGGAGAGCAGATTTTGAAGAATTAAAAAGGTACCTCCAAGGAGTGGACTGGCAAAGGATGCAGGGTGAGGTCAGGTCAGGGACGGAGTTCAGAGAGATAAGGCAGGATGAGAGAGGTGAGGTGAGGCTCCGGAAGGGAGGAGGAAAGAGGAAGGGGGGAGATAGGTGTGAGTATGTTGGAATGTCAGGACATGCTGAAATGAGAGAGGTGAGGTCGAGGCGAGTAGATGAGGGAGTGGAGAGGATGGTAGGGGACGAGATGAGGGGATTAGGTGAAGTAAATGTAGATGAATTGTATAAATATTTCGTAGATAAAGTTCATACAGATCAGTTAGCAAATATCCCGTATAGAACAATAAGATCACAAAAAAATGACCCTAAATGGATGACTGCTAGGTTAAAGCATTATATAGGGCGTAAGAAAAGTATATATAAGAGATTAAGGGCAGGTGAAGAAGTTTTAAAGACACAATATAATGAATTAGTTAGAACAGTCAGGAAGTTAACGAGGAAAGCTAAGGACAATTATGAATTAAAGGTAGCCAGCCAGGCGAAGACGGACCCCAGGGGATTTTATCAGGTATACAGGACGAAGAATAAGGATACTGTAGGTCCATTAAAAGCAGCAGATGGGGAGCTGGTTAGTTCTGGGGAGGAGATTAGTAAACTTCTGAATGATTATTTTTTAACTGTCTTCACCCAGGAAAACATGCAGGATATGCCAGATAGTGAACAGGTGTTTAGAGCAGATGAGAATGAGAAGCTGACAGATATTTCCATAACTAGGGAGATAGTGGAACAGGAGATAGATAGGCTAAAAAAGTTCAAGTCACCAGGACCTGATGAAATATATCCCAGAGTACTTAAGGAATGTAAAGAGATTATTAGTGAGCCGTTAGTTTCTGTCTTTAGGAAATCACTGGAGTCGGGTGAGGTACCAGTAATGTGGAGGCAGGCTAATGTAGTACCCATCTTTAAGAAAGGAGATAAAACTTTAGCGTCTAATTATAGACCTGTCAGCTTAACTTCTGTTGTAGGTAAAATGTTAGAGTCAATAATAGCGAGGAACATTAGGGAACATTTAGACAAACATAACTTGATAAATCAGTCACAGCATGGCTTCACGAAGGGGAAGTCTTGCCTGACAAACTTGTTAAGTTTTTACAGTAAGGTGTACGAGGCAGTAGATAATGGTAATAGTTATGATATCTTATATCTGGACTTTAGTAAAGCATTTGACAAGGTACTTCATCAAAGGCTCCTGAGAAAGGTTAGGGCACACGGGATAGATGGGAAGGTGTTAGGCTGGATAGGGTCATGGCTTGGTAACAGGCAACAGAGAGTGGTAATAAACGGCTCGAAATCCGAGTGGGGTCATGTAATTAGTGGGGTGCCACAGGGATCAGTATTAGGGCCATTGTTATTTCTAATGTATATCAATGACTTGGATAGTGGAATTAGTAGTGATGTTAGTAAATTTGCGGATGACACAAAGATAGGTAGATTAATTAGGTCAGAATCGGATGCCATCGCCTTGCAGGCAGACTTAGATAGAATGAATGAATGGATAGATGGCAAATGCAATTTAATATCAATAAATGCAAAGTGCTTAGCGTAGGTAGAGGAAACCCACACAATAGGTACACATTAAACAACCAAACTCTGGTAGGTACAGGGTACGAGAAAGATTTAGGAGTTATAGTTAGCTCTGAACTTCGTCTAGGGAAACAATGCATAGAAGCCAGAAACAAGGCAAATAGGGTACTAGGATTCATTTTTAGGAGTGTTAAAAGTAGAAGGCCGGAAGTAATATTAAAGTTATACTTGGCGCTGGTCAGACCTCATCTAGACTACGCTGTGCAGTTCTGGTCCCCACATTACAGGAAATATATAGGTCTATTAGAATCAGTACAAAGGAGAATCACTAAAAGGATACAGGGGATGAGGAGTATTCCTTACGAGGCGAGGTTGAAGCGGTTAAATTTACATTCTCTAGAGAGACGTAGGTTAAGAGGGGACCTGATAGAAGTCTTTAAGTGGTATAAGGGTTATAACAAGGGAGATGTAAGCAAAATTCTTAGTATCAGCAACCAGGGTAGAACAAGAAATAACGGGTTCAAGCTTGAAAAATTTAGGTTTAGGAAGGAGATAGGAAAAAATTGGTTCTCAAATAGAGTGGTAGATGAGTGGAACGGACTCAGTAATCATGTAGTTAGTGCTAGGACACTAGAGAGCTTTAAGAGAAGATTAGACAAGTTTATGGATGGGGATAACAGATGGAAATAGGTAGGTGTGTTTCATACAGGGACTGCCACGTGTAAGCCTGGTCGCTTCTTGCAGCTTCCCTTATTTCTTATGTTCTTATGTTCTAAACCTCAACCAGCTAAGCGACAGTCGAGGATACCATTGGGCTGACGAGCAATGTTTTTTTTTTTCTCTCTCTCTCTCTTTCTGTCTCTGAGGGTAGGTTATAGTCAGAACAGCATACTTGTGTTACTTATTCTTCGTGATCTTTTATTTGATACTATCATTATGGTCTGTCGTATTTTGTGTAAGTAGAAGTATTATGGATTTGTCTTATTCTTGATGATGTAAACATGAACTTTTATAATGACTATGTTATAAAGCTATATTTAATAAATTGCAAATACAACAACAACAACAACAACAACAACAACAACAACAACAACTACTACTACTACTACTACTACTACTACTACTACTACTACTACTACTACTACTATTACTACCATTACTACTACTACTACGACGTGTGTGTGTGTGTGTGTGTGTGTGTGTGTGTGTGTGTGTGTGTGTGTGTGTGTGTGTGTGTGTGTGTGTGTGTTTCAATCTGGCTCGCTGCCTACCTATGCCTGCAGGCACCTGTGATTAATGTTCCACAATCTCCTTCCAGACAAATTACTTTATTCTTTTTATTTTTATCTAATTTCACCCATCTGCCTTCTTTTCTTTCGGGACTTAATATTCTCTTGACTTTGAGACGAGCGCAGTGAGAAGGAATCGTCTGTACTCTTGACCCTGCTTGCGCCCCACAGCAAATCTGTCCTCGCGAGAACTGGAAGCCAAAACAAACCCAGGTAATCCTGCTCCGGTGTCAGAATTACCTGTAGACTCCTCGAAACAATCTTAACTTCAGACCAAGATGATTTGAATTTGTCAAGAGTTTGTCATGTCCCGCAGCGCTGGTGAGAACTGTAAGTCGAGTCGAAGCAAAGTCAATTCCCCTTGACTGATATCTACAGGAGAACGCGTCTGAGACATTTAATCCTACTTCCATGTCCTTGCTCTCCATTTCACTCCGTTCTTCCCGCGAGAGTGGTGCCATTAATGTATGTTATTTCATCTGGTAAACGAGTGGAGTGAGATATAGGTGTGTGTGTGTGTGTGTGTGTGTGTGTGTTTAAGGTAAGGGAACCTCCTTGGACGGCGAGAAACCCTGGACCGCGGATCCAGACGTATCCATTGTATCCTGTGGTAAGAACGTCCCTGGCCTTGGGAACAAGTTTTGGCGTGACTGTGAACCTGCCTGGTGTTCGCCAGTAATTGTTGGTCTTGAGTGAACATTAAAAAAAATCCAATGGAGACTCGTTTACGTACAATATTAGAAGAGCTGAGGCACAAGTTTGTAAAAATAGCGAACCCGCATCGGACTGAGTAACTCGCTACTCTCAGTCACCGCCCCGCCGCCGCCTCTCATTCGCAGCTGTTTTTTCTCCTTCCCCACATCACTCAGTACGACACTCATGGTATAAGGAATTAGAATTATCTTTCTCAAGAGGTTGTTACTTGATCATGTTCCTTGTTCACTTTTCGTTCACACACACACACACACACACACACACACACACACACACACACACACACACACACACACACACACACACACACACACGAGCGCGACAGTAAGATGCCTTTGTTTCCCCCAGACATGTTCTTTCCTCCTTAGAGACGAGAATTGCTCATGTAGTAACACTACATTAAATAAAGATAAAAATAAGAAAAGAAGAAAAATAAAACAAGAAAGAGAAAATAAGAAAGAAGAGAGAAATACAGAACACACTGTCAAGACACCTAATTGCTTATCTATTTGCCTCTACTCTCACTAGTCTATCATCAGCCTTGCATGCAGCCGCCCTATGCCTGTAAATCCCATCATGTCTCACACTTTCACACGTCAGGCAAAAAACTGGACACCACTGGAGACCTGCCGTGCCCTACATTATGCGATTCTGAGAACCGATTTTTTTTTCCCAGAAATAGAACCATAATAACGAGGAGAATAGTTTCTTGTCTTTTCTGAGAATTATTGATCATGCCTCCTCCTCCTCCTCCTCGTCCTACTGCTGCTACTGCTGCTGCTATTACTACTTCTACTACTACCACTACTACTACTACTACTACTACTACTCTGTGTACTCAGTCCACTACCTTAATTTCACAGGAGAGGCAATATGTGTGATCTTTTTTTCTTTTTTTATGTAAGAGCACCAGCGAAGGGCAACAAAATATACATAAAAAGGCCAACTGAGGTGCTAGTCCTCAGAGCAGAGCCAAAAGGTTTACCGAAAATTAGAGAAGTATCTTGAGATTTCCATCTTGAAAAAATAAATAAATAAAATAAATAAATAAATGAATAAAAAAAAATCTCAGAAAGGGGGAAATACAGAAGCGGGCAGGGAGTTCCAGAGTTTACCAGTGAAAAGGATGAAAGATTGTGAATTCTGGTTTACTCTTGCATTAGGGAGGTGGACAAAATGCGGGGTGAGCAAGTCTTGTGCAGCGAGGCTGCGAAAGAAGGGATGGCATCCAGTTAGGAAGATCAGAAGAGCAGTTAGCGTGAAAATAGTGGTAGAAGAAAGCAAGAGATGCAACATTGCGGCGAAGAGAGAGGCTGAAGACAGCCAGAAAAGAGAAGTTGATAAGACAAAATGCTTTGAGTCTACCCTGTTTAACAGAGCGGCATGAATGGAAAACCCCACGTATGCCTATGTGAATTGTACTCCATACATGGACGGATAAGGCCCCTGTTAGAAGCTGGGGGGTTGGGGGGTGAGGAGAGGTAAGAAAAACTGGCGAAAATGACTCAGAACGCCTAAATTCATAGTAGCTGTGTTGGCTGGAGATGATATGTGGTGTCCAGGTAAAATTATTAGTAAAGGACAGTCCGAGGATGTTCAATGTAGGAGATGGGGACAGTTGCGTGTCATTGAAGAAAGGGGGATACTTGTCTGGAAGGTTGTGTCGAACTGATAGATGGAAGAATTGAGTTTTTGAGGAACTGAACCACACTAAGTTTGCTCTGCCCAAGTCAGAAATTTTAGGGAAATCAGAAGTCAGGCATTCTGTGGCTTCCCCGCGTGAGTTGTTTAATTTCTGAATGTATGATCGTCTATGAAGAGACGTGGGTAATGCAGTTATCATCAGCGTACGAGTGGATAGGAAAAAAAAAGTTTTGGTTAAGATCATTAATAAAATCATTTAATAATAGAAATAGAGTAGTTGACAGGACAGAACCCTGAAGAACACCACCGTCTACCAGAGCAGTAATAGAAAGGTCAGAAAGGAACCTTGAGACGAAATTACACAGAGATGAATAGAAGCCGTAGGAGGGTGTTTTGGAAATCAAAGCTTGGTGCCAGAATGAGAGACATTGTAAAACTTGGAGCTTAGGTGACAGTCGGAAAAGGATCAAAGAAGAAATGTACCGTGTAAGATTACCATACTTTCATTTCCATTGCTATTCCATTTCCAATATAATATTGTGTCGTCCCTTGCAGTTCTGTTTGCTCTTGTAGTTAATTTCTCTGCCTTGGCCCCACTAGGCAGTCATGATAGCAGGTGTCTTAAGATAACGCCAGCACGTGTAGAAACCTCATATTCAGGGTTTAAATAACAAAATTTGCTTTGTGTCCCCAGAGAATGAAAAATTTGTACGTCGTCCTTTGGGTTCGTATTCTTAAACTTTCTAGATTCACATGGGGACTGTTGTCAAAGGCCACAGTGGTGATTATTCGGGTTTTCAAGACCGTCTTTTTTTTCTTTTTTTTTTTTATCGATGGTGCAGGATCTTTGTTACACTATAATCATGAAAACTTGCTTGAAAGTCCAATACCTTGCACAAGAACACAGCCTCTCAAAAACAGCTGAGATTATACGCCGAAATAATTGGGATTACGCTCGTTGGAGCCGATAAGAGGCGTGTCACAGTAATAAAAAAATAAATATTCCTGATACGCGGCACTAAATTTTCCATTCTTGGCGTAACCTGCAGCCACGGCGCATTATATTACTTATTGTTCGAAAAAGCAAGAACACTACGTAGGCACAATCATGATCAGAAGTCGAGTAACATAGCGCATACTCATTCCCATTGTGCTTAGAGTTTTTTCCCGCTCAGTCTTAAGCCTCCTGCTCTGCCAAGAATCTATCAAGTTTTAGATTCTTAGAAAGACTGTCAGTAGAGCAAGGGATCTAACACTGAAGGGAGACGCAAAACAAAGTGAAAGAGGATGTAGTGGGTTACTAGATTTCAGAATATGAACATACAGGCTTGCTGAGAATAGTACTACCTAACATTCAAGCGGACAAAAGGGATGCAGGGACAGCCACGTGTAGGCCTGGTCGTTTCTTGCAGCTTCCCTTATGTTTGTATGTTCTTGTGTAACTCTGCGCCTACTCTACGCTGGAACTCTTGGCCTTGGACTCTAAGAACCGCACTCTCATAGAACCCACCAAGCAAGGCCAAGACCACCACCCACTGCAGACTCGCTGGGATTGGTGCTTAGTACTCATGTTCACAAATCACAAGCAGAGGGAGGAACTGTTTCGTAGAATTCCATGAAAATCTGTGAAAGAAAAACGGAAGCTATTTTTGTCTTACGAGTATATGTGAAAATCTTTCCTTCCATGCCAAACTTTTCCTTGTGACGTGTAAATCTTCCAGCTCTGAAAGCTTGATTGTTATTACTATTATTATTGTAATTATTATTATTATTATTATTATTATTATTATTGTTATTATTATTATTATTATTATTATTATTATTATTATTATTATTATTATTATTATTATTATTATTATTATTATTATTGTAATTATTATTATCATTATTATTATTATTATTATTATTATTATTAATATTATTTTTATTATTATTATTGTTATTATTATTATTATTATTTTAGAATGTCGAGTCCGAGATGTTTCTTTGTTGCTGTTGTCGTCGTCGTCGATGCATTTGCTTTTATTTTTATTATTATGTCATATTATTATGTTATAGGGAAAAATGAGTGTGGCGTCTAATATTAAGTCATTCTGAGTGTTGGCTGTCAGAAACTCGTAAACACAAGACATTTACACAATCGTACATAAAAACTACCTAACTATTAAAAGCCTTCCAGCAATCTAAATATTGCATGCGATCAGGATAATGGCCGGCAGCGGTGCTGGTTTAGTGTGTAAAGTTTGAAGGATATCTTTTTTTTCCGGGGCGGCGGTGTCCGAGTGAGCGTCGGCAAGACGTGATCTCGGAGACACAAATTCGAGCCCTACCGAACCCTGGGCATTTCTTAAGGTATCGCCCAATGGCTGAAGAATACTCACATGCTTCCTATCAACACTACCTTCCACAGCGGTTGCATTGGGGAACTCCGTGGGGCGGCATGAGCTTCAGCAAAGGTGTCACTGCAGAAATCCTCCCTACGCCATGCATCGTTTGCTGGGAGGCGCTCAACTTAAGACTCTGAAAGTAGAAAAAAAAATGCCTAACGTCACTATAGAAAAAAAGAAAATAATAATAATAATGATAATGTCACAGGTACTGTGTGAAAGTTTGCCAAAGGTTCAATGTGAAAATTAATCTTCTTCTTCTTCTTCTTCTTCTTCCTCTTCCTCTTCCTCTTCTTCTTCTTCTTCTTCTTCTTCTTCTTCTTCTTCTTTTACGTATAAGAGGATCGTGCTAGGAGAACGAAAATGAGTAAATATGAAAGCCCACTCACAGTGCCGCTTACAGAAAGAAACAGCAACAGAAGAGTCCAGTTTAGTTACCCGAGGCGTTTTGACATTCCTCTTGTGGAATAGTTCAGGTCATATCAAGGAGGAAAATAGAAACAGAAAAAGAGTTCCAGTTTTTACTAGCGAAAGGGATGAAAGAGTAGGGATACTGGCTAATCAGTGAAGTGGAGAGGACATTCATGTAAGTAAGTAGAAAGTCTTGTGCAGCGAGGCCGCTGGAGTGGGGAGGGGAGGCATGCAATTAGGAAGTTCAGAAGAGCAAGAACTTTTTTTTTTATGTAGGAGGAACACCAGACAAGGGCAACAAAAATCCAATAAAAATATAATAAAAGCCCACTGAGATGCCGGTCCCCGAATAGGGTCCGAAGCGGTAGTCAAAAATTGAAGGAAAAGTGTCTTGAAACCTCCCTCTTGAAGGAATTTAAGTCATAGGAAGGTGGAAATACAGAAGCAGGCAAGGAATTCCAGAGTTTACCAGAGAGAGGGATGAATGACTGAGAATACTCTTTTGCATTAGAGAGATGGACAGAATAGGGGTAAGAGAAAGACGAAAAGAAAGCCTTGTGTAGCGAGGCCGCGGGAGGAAGGGAGGCATGCAGTTAGCATGAAAATAGCGGTAGAAGATAGCAAGAGATGCAACATTGCAGTGATGAGAAAGAGGCTGAAGTCAGTTAGAGGAGAGGAGTTGATGAGATGAAAAGCTTTTGATTCCACCCTGTCTAAAAGAGCGGTGTGAGTGGAACCCCTAGACATATGAAGCATACTCCATCCATACATGGAAGAATAAGGCCCTTGTACAGTGTTAGCAGCTGGGGAGGTGAGAAAAACTGGCGGAGACGTCTGGGAACACCTAACTTCATTGAAGCTGTTTTAGCCAGAGATGAGATGTGAAGTTTCCTGTTTAGATTATAAGAAAAGGACAGACCGAGGATGTTCAATGTAGAAGAGGGGGATAGTTGAGTGTCATTGAAGAAGAGGGGAAAGTTGTCTGGAAGGTTGTGTTGAGTTGATAGATGGAGGAATTGAGTGTTTGAGGCACTGAACAATACCAGGTTTGCTCTGCTCCAATCAGAAATAACGATAAATGATAGAGATGCAACATTACAGCAGTGAGTGAGAGATTCAAAGAGAAGAGATAATGAAACAAAAAGCTCTTAATCTTATCTTGTTTAGGAGCAGTGTGTGGTTTGAATCTCTCCATATATTGACGGATAAGGTTCTTGTATGGAGTTAGCAACGGGAAAGGAGAAAAAACACTGGCGGAGACGACACCTTCGAGAACAGTATCACTGAGTTCCTTCGCTCAGACACGGCGCTCATGTAACTCTCCTGCTTGTCAGTCTTCCTGTTCGTTCATTTTCATGTAGTTTAAGACTCCTTCACTAAAGGGATATGGAGACACACTGCAGCAAAACGATTGCTTTTACAGAATAATTTTTCAAGTACATGATTTAATGCAAGTAGCAACAAAAAAAAAAAATGCTATTTTCTTTTTGTTTAACTTACTGTAACACTATGATAACTTTATAATAATGTAGAAAAATCACGGCTGGAAAAACGCTTGCAAGAATGAAAAATTGATAAAAGATTTCCCGAATCGGAGTTCAGCGCATGATGGGCTGAGGCGCGGGAAAGAGGATGCTTCTGTGTGATCCGTCTCAGGTAAACGACCTCTACAGATTTTGCCTCTTCTTTACTCCCTTCAGCCACAGCAGTGTGTTGTGGCGAGCAGAGCGCCTGTTCATTTTCTCCCAGCGGCCTGGGGGCAAATATTTGATTAACCACGGTCTTGAGGATCACATGCTGGGCTCCTGATCGCCACCTACCAGAGACAAGCTGGAAAAAGAAAGGGGGAAAAAAAAAGAGAGAGAACAAGAAATGTAAGGATAGAATTTCTCAACCTTTCACACACCACAAGCCCCATCCCTTGCTCAAGAAGACAGTAATTCCTCTCTCATCTGTGGAAAACATTTCTTAACCTGAATGTTCTCTCTCTCTCTCTCTCTCTCTCTCTCTCTCTCTCTCTCTCTCTCTCTCTCTCTTGTAAAGAAATAGATTAGCAGTGGAAAAAAATATCGGAGACTCTTGTCACTGACTCCAGTGACTATGACACACACACACACACACACACACACACACACACACACACACACACACACACACACACACACACACACACACACGAACACACAAACTACAGAATTATATAACACTTACACAAAGGAATAAAAGGGACGTATTCTTTCTCTCGCTGACTGCGACAATGATGAAAAAAGGGAGAAAAAAATGGAGTCTTTTCCTAGTACAAGGTTCATTGGGGTTTTCCCTTTGTCTTTTTTTTTCATGCACGAGTTCCTTGACTTTTTTCTTTTTTAAGTCCATGACGTAAGTATGACGGTTCGTTCAGGAATTACATAAAACCAAAAGAAAAAAAATAATTAATATATCAAGAACAATTCCAATTATTACGTGTAAGAATAAGGAAGAGTGAAAGAAGACATTGCATCATACGAGTATAAATTGCCGGTGGCTGGAGGGAAGGGAAGAGGGAAGGGAGAGGGCGAGGGGAGGAGGTGATGTAACAGCAGACGCCAGGTAAGAACTGCCACATGGTGATCTGGTCCACTGACTAAGCTTCTTTCAAGGCTGAGTTACTGGTATACCCTCGCCTTCTTTGGGAACGTGAGGAGTATATGAGTATATGGGTGTCTTCTGGTCTTCTCTCAACTAATCTATGACTACAGTGAAAGTTACAAGAGTTTTTAGAGGAGTTAAGTTCCAATGGTAATTATCGTGATTCTAGAGGTAGCTGTCGTGATTCTGTTAATAGGTATTGTGATTCTAGTGAGAGGTATTATGATTCTCCTGGTTTTGCGGTGATTCTAATGATTTTTTTATCTAGCTATCGTGATTTTGAAATTCATTATTGTGATTCCAGCGCTAATTATCTAGTTACCGTGATTCTAGTGATAGTATTCGTGAGCTTAGTGATAGTTTTCATGATTATAGTGATAGTTACCGTGATTCTAGAGATAGCAGAACAATTACTCTGCATCATCAGTGAGGTAACACACACTATTAGAGTAGTAATACGTAGGAAACTGTAGTATTTTTCCTTCTAGCGAGTCACTCACCAGTCATGCCCTCCCTCACCTTTCATTCCCGTATGTGGGTTACTATTTGACTTTAGTTCCCCATGTTTTCATTACCTATTAGCATATACAAACCTACCACCTTCATAAAAAAAATATATATATATATATATATATATATATATATATATATATATATATATATATATATATATATATATATATATATATATATATATATATATATATATATATATATATATATATATATATATGAGAACCCCATTAAGCATCTCAGTGGTCTTAAAAAATTACGGAGTGTAATTATGAAAGAATAAAGCATTTAGTAACAAGGGGTCTACGTACGCTCGTAACTGATTCTCGAGCTGTGTGGGCGTCACTTTAATACTGTTAGTTAATCCTCCCATAAAAATTTGCAACTTTTGAAAGACATTTTTTTTTTTTTTTCGTCTCTAAAATACGTATTTCTGTAACTTAGTAAAGATGATATTCTTATTTATATCTTTTTTTTTCTTTATATTCATCCAAACAATTTATTACATTGACCTCATTGTTGACAAAAGACGACCTTATCAGTAAATGGGTTAAGAAATTTTGTTTGTCTGTATGGGGAATTTTACGTGATGCTAGTCTGATTTCACTTAATGGATAAGATCATGGTAAGATAAATGCACTGATTGTATAACTCTCTCTCTCTCTCTCTCTCTCTCTCTCTCTCTCTCTCTCTCTCTCTCTCTCTCTCTCTCTGTGCACCGCTCACGTAACAAAGGGTCATTTTCTTTCCTCTTCTACCGCAAGAATCACCCGCTAAGTCATGATGATGTGAAGCGGCGCACACACACACACACACACACATACACACACCATTAACGCAGAAGATTACTTTTCCTTCTTTTTTTTTTTTTTCCTCCTCAACGACATATACTTCGTAAAGTCAATGATCATATAACCAGAACAGAAAACGGGAAGGGGACTATGTTACATCTAAGGCTACTTTCTTTTTATTTTCTTTCCCCTTATATTCATTTTTTCCCTTTACATAATAACGAAAAGAAAGAAAGAAAGAAAGAAAGAAGAATATGATAGGTCGGTATGTATCGTATAGGGACTGCCACGTGGTGGCTTCTTGCATCTTCCCTTATTTCTTATGTTCTTATGTTCTTATGATAGAAATAAAGAAGGAACTGGCTCTGATTAGGTTATGTTGGTCTCTCCCCACCATCACCACCATTACCATCACCATCACCACCATCACCACCAACACTACTTGCCCTTGTTGCTTCAGAAGACGTCACGAAGCTAATTAACTAATTATACGAGTTACCTAGCCATGCACACCGCAAGTATTAAACTATGAAAAATGCTATTACCTGGGAAGAGTACAGTGACACAAATCTACTTCCTGCATTCCGTGGCCTTAAAGATTCTCCCTTCTCCCTTTTCTTTGACTTAAACCTCCTTCTTTTTCCGTTTTCTCCTACTTAAACCTTCTTTATTCCCTCTCATTTAATTAATCTTTCTTTCTTCTCCGTTTTATTTGACTAAAACCTCCTTCCTTCTCCCTTTCCTTTGACTTAAACCTTCTTTCTCCCTTTTCTTCTACTTAAACCTTCTTTCTCGCTCTTCTTCTACTTAAACTTTCTTCTTTCTCCTTCTTTTCTACTTAAGCTTTTTTCTTTGTCCCTTTTCTTCTACTTAAACCTTTTTCCTTCTTCCTTTTATCTCCCTTAAACTTTCCTCTTTCTCCCTTTTCTTTTAAACTACTGGTAGTTTTTCTCTAACACCATCGGTAGTGTGGTGCAGTGTAACGCAACCTAACAGCCTACAGACCTATATGTTTGGAGCGGTTTGGAATTCCTTGTAAGCCAGTGTGTACTATCAGGAATTGCTGTGGAAATATGTGGCCAGCAATGCCTGGGATGTAATAGGATGGTCCGTGAGACTGTCCCTCTCCACCAGGGGCTAATGGGAAAAAGATGTGTGTATGAGTGTGAGTGTTGTTTTGTCTGGGGTTCCCGGCCTGGTATATGGAATAGGAAAAGAGTGAAACAGAAAAAGCATCCTTGGGAATATTGGTTTCGCCATCTTCAGTGCTGGCGTGTAAAGTGAAGGTCAGAGCACGAGTAATTTTCTCCACTCGCCTCCACTTTCCACTGTGCTTTATGTCTTTCTCTCAATCTTAACTCCTCTGATCTGCTGACAACCCTGAACCAGAACCTGACAATTGATGAATCTGTGTCAGCCTCCTTATGCCTCCACTTTCCACATTCTCTCTCTCTCTCTCTCTCTCTCTCTCTCTCTCTCTCTCTCTCTCTCTCTCTCTCTCTCTTAATTTCTCTGATTTGCTGCCATTCCACTACCAGAGCCTGACAACTGATAGATCTGTGCCAGCTTCCTTTTGTCTCTTGTATTCTTCCGCCGGCATCCTGACCAGCAGGCGTGAACGAAATGAGATGAAATAAGGTAAGCTACAAGAAGGAATCAGGCCAAGACGTGCCACTCCGTGCATGAAACTTACCTAACTATTTCCAGATAATTATAATTCTCATTCATAGATCTGTCTAATCTTCTTTTAAAGTTCCCTAATAACTCAGCTAACATCCTACTTAATGAGTCATTTCTTTTCATCTACCACTCTGTTTGAGAACTAATGCCTTCATTTTTTTAATCTAACATTATCAAACATGAACCCATTATTTCTTATCCTATCCTAAGTATGAGTCAAATCGAGTGTGCGTTCGCATCTCTTCTCTTTCCTTATTATGAATGATGAATGCATATATGTGTTGAAATATTACTTAAATCATCTTCACATACACAAGCAGTGTGTTGGGGGGTTTGAGTTCAGGGCAAGCACGAAGCAGTGTTGTCGAATTCTGGCCGTGACTGTTCCTCTTCCTGTACATAATAAAGACCCATGAGACGCCTAGTGAATCAATCCGAGCAGAGCAGTCAAGGCAACATGAGACATTATCCAGAAACAATAGGATTTAGTTTGCCTCCGCCACATCAGTGCTCCGTACAGTTTTGGTCACCCTGCTACAGGAAAGACAGAAAACCTTGAGAGTACAAGGAAGAGTAACATAAATCATTTCAAGGTTGAACACAAACTTTATGGAGAAAGAGATTTTTTCTTTTTTTTTTGGGGGGTCGGGTTTATTTGTAGATTAATTTGTTTGTTTATTTGCTTATCTATTTATTTATTTACTTACTTATTTATCCATTTGTTTATCTGTTTTATTTACTTTATTTCATCTTATTTATTCATTCATTTATCTTTTACATATATTAATTTATTGCCTGTCGATATATATATATATATATATATATATATATATATATATATATATATATATATATATATATATATATATATATATATATATATATATATATATATATATATATATATATGGTGTCCCATAAGTTTCCATACATATGGTATCACGAACGCCATTGCAAGCATAAATCCATATGAGTTTGAACGTGTTCTTCAGCATTGGAGGACACTCACTGAAATGAGTTTTCAACACAAAGACAGTCATGTAGAGCATATTATATAAATAAGAATGTTTATTCTATAATTCTATAATTTCTTATGATTTTTCCTATGTAAAGAAACTTATGGGACACCCTGTATATATATAAATCATACCAATACTGAAGATAATTTTCCAGTCGATCAATCATACAGTGCAAGACGCAAAAGTTTGGTAAAGCATTCTCGTCAAGACGCCACAGAATCTAAATCGCCCAGCTCTCTTGGTTCCTCAATTTCTCTTTGGGAGCAACATTGTGAGCGAGCTTTTTTTGTCCATCTTTTTTTTCACCCATTTTTCCCAGAGACCGTTCGTTCTTCTTTACACAGAAATAGCCAGACACTTTTCTTCACCCGGAACTTTAGTGTCTGGAGTGTCCTGTTTTCTCATGTCGATGGTGCAACAGTTAACAACGACAGCTTTCAAGACCAGATGAGACTTGCTTAGACTGTAATCCTCAACTGATACATCATTGTGTTCTCATAAAGGCAAGGGTGAAGTTAGTGGCATACGCTATAGCTGCGTGTAGCCTTGGGGCTCATCTTCGCCTCATTGGCTTCTGAACATGTCGTAATATTAAATTCTTCTGATTGATTTTATGAAACGTCGCGACTGTTTTCCTTGAATAGTTGTTGAAGTAGCGGTCGTTCTTACAAAGTAACTACAAGGATGTCTCCACCGTCTGTCTACATTGTGTTGGATAGCAACGTATTACTTTATTTTACAGCTCTGCATACCTATCGCTGATGACATAAGGGCAAAAGACAATGAGAAGATTGGAAAAAAGCCGGTTAATCTGAACAAGGCGGCTCATGAATACTTGAAAACTTACCATCAGCCATCATCATCTTTCAATTTATTCAACTTCATTTATAAATTGTGCTCTTACGAAGTTTGTTGTGGTATGCAACCTTCTCCGTGAACCAGTTTTTTGCTTACTTCAATTTTAGATCAGAATTTGCCCAGATTATAACCATTCGTAAGACCTGTTCTCTGAATAAACAAACAAAATGAGCCTTTCTTTCAACATAACGTACTTAAAAACACTTGCGTTAGACCACTGAACCAGGGAATGCCGGCGCTGCAATCTTTCCTGGTTAGGTAAGTTTTTTCTTTCTTTCCACGGATCATCCAAGTCATCCTTTTTTTTTTCCGCTGACTATCGATGTCCATTCCATATAACCTGCATCTGACCTCACCCACAACTTTAGTCTCCTGGTGGCTGTCTACTGGTCAGCCTCCTCCGCTCCGTCCACACTGTGATCATTTATATAAGTGAATATCAAAACGTATACATACAAGCCTATCGACGAAAGTATTATTTGTAAGTCTCTACTCAGCGCACTGCAGTACAGTAGACGGAGACAACGCCCTCGCTTCTACTGCCTCTTTGGATTAATGGTGTACCTTATCTCAGACAGCTTCATAAAGGCCATCAAATCAGTTGCTGTATGTTCTTTCTCCGTCATTTACGTGTCCATTTATGTTCCTTTGTTTTGTTATGACAATCGAATGCAACTCCAACCGCAATTGTGACATTATCCTGTGTGTGTGTGTGTGTGTGTGTGTGATTCTACCTACGGTCGTCTGCCGTTACCCTATGGTCGTCAGCCGTTACCCTACGGAAAGAGCTCAGAGCTCATAGTGACCGATCTTTGAGTAGGACTGAGACCACTTACGCACCACACACCGGGACAACGAGGTCACAACCCCTCGGGTTGTGTACCTACTTGCTGCTAGGTGAACAGGGGCTACACATTAAAAGGCTCGCCCATTTGCCTCGCCGCTCCCGGGATTCGAACCGGGATTCGAATTGAGATTCTTATTATGCGGTGTGTGTTTGTGTGTGTGTGTGTGTGTTATATATATATATATATATATATATATATATATATATATATATATATATATATATATATATATATATATATATATATATATATATATATATATATATATATATATATATATATATATATATATATATATATATATATATATATACAATACAATACTGAGCTGTACAAAAACGCTATCGTCATTTTCACTTTCGCCTTTAATGTTGTTACATATCTTTTTTCAAACACTACGCAGGTTGCATTGCCAAGCAAAAAAGATCAATCTTTTATGCGTCTTTGGAAATCCATAAAGAGTTAACCATTTTTTTTTTTTTTTTTGTACCAGTACACCAAAGCTGCTCTCCTGATGCTTCTCTTTCTCGCTACTCAGACGGAAGGAGCGACCGCGGCGAGAGAGAAACCTGATCACTTGGAGAAGGATTTCCTGAGTCAGTGAGCGGTTCGAAGACGGTCAGTGTGGAAGCTCTCTCTCTCTCTCTCTCTCTCTCTCTCTGTGTGTGTGTGTGTGTGTGTGTGTGTGTGTGTGAATTGCGGAATATATGCGTTGCGGTGTATGGCGCAACTCTACACATTAATTATGAGAGCAGCCCTCGCCTCACCATAACCCTAACCTTCAGGTAGTGTACTGAGGACATCCACGTCTCACACCTTCCACCCGCCCGCCACCTTTGTCCTTGACAGTTATCTTATTGTTGCTGATCTTAGAATGAAAAAAAAAACTGTGTTGCAGCCCAAGCGTTTCTTATTAGGCTGAGGGAGAGAGAGAGAGAGAGAGAGAGAGAGAGAGAGAGAGAGAGAGAGAGAGAAAGAGAGAGAAACTGAACCGTAATTAATTATACGGAACCATGTTACTGCAATATATACACATGCAATAACCAATTTATTCTTAAGATGAGCTCTCTCTCTCTCTCTCTCTCTCTCTCTCTCTCTCTCTCTCTCTCTCTCTCTCTCTCTCTCTCTCTGTCTCTCTCTCTCTCTCTCTCAATAGATCAACACACGTTACGCCACAACCTGAAAGCACTGATTAAACAATGACTACATAGCCAAACAGTAGAACTTTCTCCCCCGACGCAGGAAACACAATGACGAAACAAAAGTGCCGGCCACTTGATTTACTCTCACCACCAGTACAGCCTCACCGCTTGCCTTCTCTCGTCTATTACTGTCTTTGCGATCATGACTCCTGGGTGAGTTTCTGTACCGCACTCACGTGGAAGATTGATAGGTGAGCAGTACTCGTCTGTATTGCAACGATGATTCCCGTGGATATGCAACAATTCACAACACTAGAAGCAAAATGTATGTCATCTACAAGAAAGAAAGGCATTAGAAAGAATAGATTTTGTAATTTCCAGCGAGTATAGTGTTTTGAAGTGGCTGTAGAACAAGGAAAGCTGTCTCAGAATGGTTAGTAATTAAGGAAAGATGTGCGAATTAGAAGTGAAAGGGTTAACTTGGTGTTACAAGCAACTTCTTAACCTCATGAATTCATCTATTGCTAGTGTAAATAAGTAAATGAGATACAGTCGCGGTGGTTGAGTATTTGGTTTGTAACTCTCATTACAAGGAGTATCATCTGTGATTTGTAAGAATCGTGCAATGATGTCTGCGTAAAGTATAATGCAGGTGATACCGTAGTAGTGAAAGTGTTAACTAAGTCTTATGGAAGGTACTCGGGTGTGTGTGTGTGTGTGTGTGTGTGTGTGTGTGTGTACAGAGCGCTTTCTCTCAGTAACCCTTATGCGAGGACTTCGTCTTGGTTTATATTATTGTTATTATTATTATTATTATCATTATTATTATTATTATTATTATTGTTATTATTATTATTATTATTGTTGTTGTTGTTGTTGTTTTTATTGTTGTTGTTGTTGTTTTTATTATTGTTGTTGTTGTTGTTGCTGTTGTTGTTGTTGCTGTTGTTGTTGTTGTTTTCGTTGTTGTTGTTGTTACTGTTATCATCGTCATCATCATCACCATCACCATCATCGTTGTCATCGTTACTTGCAGCTTCTGTGCCACCAGTCCTCCCCAGCGCTGCCTTGCCGCTGCCACGCCGGCCGTCAGTTGCTGAGTGTTGAGGGAGGCGAGTCTTGCACCTCCCGCAGCCTGAGAAAGTCATGCGTTCACTGACAAAGCGAACTTAAATTAATGTTTCCCAATCAAGTCTCCGAAATGAAGTATAGAGTACTTCCAGGCAATAGCATATTTCATAATAATCACAGACATCGCAAGGACAGAGAGGCTGTGCTGCAGTATGTGAGTGGGTGTGGCGTGGCCAGGAGTGTGACATAACACGCAGTAGGTGAACACGCGGCGCGGGTTCCGTCACCCCTACAGATCACGTGATGTAAGCCGCGGAGCAGCGAGGCGGCGGCACCGTTTTCATACAATGGCCTTCGCCGCTCGTGACTGGCTCGCCGCTTCACCGTACTCGCTCGGCCCCGTGTCAGATAAAGCATTGCAGTTGTCTGGAGTAGTAATCTCAAGTGAGAACACTGCTTCTTGGGGTGTGTGAGGTTCTGAAGTGTCCATACTACAGAAGTGTCCGAACTTCCGTATTCTTAAACGCGTTGGCGTCTTAGGTTACCTACTTTTTACAGGCTCCAGTGGAAATTTTTGCAAAGTTTAAAAAGAATTCTGCATCATTAGTAAGAAAATCTCCCGTGGTAAATTTAACTAAACACCGCTGTAGCCTTTGAAAAGTGGTCCTTGTGAGAGAACAGTGTTCAAGAACATGTGCCCTTGTTTTGTGAGTAGTGAAAAAGTTGCATTGAGATTTACAAAGTGTACTGAACTCGGTGATCATCTGGCTACCCTCTCCCCCCTCCGCCTGAATGAAAGAACAAACAGTAATTGGTGCTAAGCGTACCGGGAAGTGTGTGGTGCCATTAGCAACCGTTGAGTTGTGGCTTGCGATCATTGAACGAAACTCGCAAACTAGACCTGACACGCGCTCACGAGTGAGAACCTGAGTGTGTTCAGGGGAAGCATCGCGAGTTACCTGGAGGACAACATCATTTTTTTTTTCCGGATTCGTATGAAATTTAGTGTGCATATGTGTTTGTATGTTAATCATAAAATCCCAAAGTTTCATTAAGGTACTATCATCAGTTTGAGAGAGAGAGAGAGAGAGAGAGAGAGAGAGAGAGAGAGAGAGAGAGAGAGAGAGAGAGAGAGAGAGAGAGAGAGAGAGAGAGAGAGAAACCATTCCGAAAATGGCAAAATAGAACATTCTCATTTTCCCTCTTTCTCAATTTCTCGACTATTTCCTAAGGTGAGTCGTCTCAATGCATGTACAGTACCACAAGCATCCACAAGACAGTCATAATGAAAGTCATAGCTACCATGGTACTGAAAGAAATGCTCCCCACCCCAAAAAAAAAAAAATCGCTTTTCCAACATGCTCCCAACGTTGTTTAGTTTATAGAAAGAGAAAGGGAATAATAAGAGACAGGTGGAGTACTAGTTATTCAGAATTACTCTTAACCGAAAAGTAAAGGGGTATTCTTATTGGCTTCAGCAGTGCACACGATAATTATTATAAAAATGAGACGAGAATTCTGACAACCAAAACATTACCAACATCCTCTGGAGTTAAGAATGACACTTGCAGACGAGGAGTAAATATAAGTGTGATAATTTCATTCAACGTTCAAGTTGAGTTCTGATCCATCGTGGGTCGAGTTAATGGTGACAGAACAGAGTGTGAGGTACGCGGATGCCCCGCCCACCCAGTGCCCGAGCGTCAAGTCCCTCCCCCGCAGCGCGCGTCCTCCAGGAGAGGGAGAGGGACCTCTTTGCTTCCTTGTCGTCAGAGAGAGAGAGAGAGAGAGAGAGAGAGATCATATGCAGGAATGTATTAATAAGACATCAAGGTCAAGTGGAATTATCGTGCTCTTGAGAATGATCTGTGCATGCCTCTCGTGCCCCTCGCGTGTGATCATTGAAGTGGAACTTTGAGGCTTAGGAAGTGCCTGTGTTTGGTGCAGTGTTCCGTGAGGAGAAAGGATCCTGTCTTGAGAAAGTTCTCCGTTGTAATGGGGGTACGAAAATAAACAGCATGAGAATTCTAGGAAAGAATCAACACTGAACTTTCATTTCGCTCTTTCTTTTCCCCTCCCTCCTTCCAGCCCTCGTATATGAATATTTACACTCTTTAGTGAGCGTCGTGTTGTACCGTAGTCATGTGTCTTCTAGTCATGTATTTTGTAACTATGTGTTTTTTTTTTCTTACGTGCTGACCTGCGAACTACAGATATTACAAGCTAGTGTGAACGGGCCTAGTATCATCGCATTGCGCACTGTTTTCCAATATGAGTCCAAGAAAAAAATATATCGTACGTGTGTCTGCTCGTGAATCTAATTAATCATTGTTGCTGGCCAGGCACGTGAACCTCGCCACTGATCACACTGGAGAGAAATGTTGCCTCTTCTCATACCAGACACACATACTGTTTAAACATAATGTCCAGATCCAAGATTACGATCTTTAACAATCCTCATTTGCAACACACACACACACACACACACACACACACATAGAGCTAGGCGCCCAGGAGTGACTCAAATCATCGCGACTTCAGGGGGGTGTTGTAAAATCCATAATCCCATGTTAGATTGCCTATGTTCAACTCGTATTTCCTCCCTTATTTATTGACCAATTTCTTTAATTTAAAAAGCATTTTAATCAGGAAGGATAGGAGAACAATGTCTGCTATCGTTTTTTCTTGTACAATAGTAAAAAAAAATTTGTTCGATGAAAAAAAAATAAAAATTTAACTTTCAAATATTTGTCAAAAATCAAAATCAACTCCAAACAAAAATTTCGATAGCAGACTTTGTTCGCCTCTTATAGTTTCATAAGCTGCAATAGCACATGTATGTGTAACACGAATAACAACGGAGGAGATCATTTTTATATGCCAAAATCCGCCATTTTGAGATATCGCATTATAAAAGTTTAAGGGGTGACTATAATTCATCTATTGCAGCTAGGGACTTGAAATTCACAATATATATATATATATATATATATATATATATATATATATATATATATATATATATATATATATATATATATATATATATATATATATATATATATATATATATATATATATATATATATATATATATATATATATATATATATATATATATATATATATATATATATATATATATGTTGGAAAAGCAGACATAGTTTCATTTATATATATATATATATATATATATATATATATATATATATATATATATATATATATATATATATATATATATATTGCAAAAGCAGACATAGTTTCATTTAGTTAATCCGATTAGCTTTGTACATAGGCCTAGAGCGATTCATGATTTCACGCTTAATTAGCGGGGGAGGAATGGGGTGGAAAACCATTTTTGTTATATTTCGCCATATTTCAGAGTAAAAACCAGTGTTTAACTGTTTAAAATAAATAGAATATTAATTCTAAAGATTTTTTATGCAGATAAATTGATTATTTACTGGATTTATGAAAAAATATATATAATTTATTTTTTTTGAAAATATATATATAAGAAAAATAGTTAGTCCTAAAATTTCGTGCTCTCTAATGTTGTACGGATTGAGAAAACCATAATTTTTTTATAGTTGTCTAAAGAAAAACGAGTATGTCAGAAAAATATGGGAAAAAGGGAAAGAAAAAAAAAAAAGAAACTTATCATACATGTCTCGCGGCGGGCGAAACCGTGGAATTTCATTGCAGAAGACCTCATTACATACATAAGGGGAATTTTCTTTTTTTTTTTATCAAAACGTTACATATATCAAAAGAAACGGGAAGAAATGCAGAAAATTATTAAAAGAAAAAAAATTCAGGTCCGGATCGTACAACCCCCCCTCAATGGTCACGACAGTTTAGCAATGAAGTGTGCATGAGTTACAATGGAACACCGAACATGTGCCATTTAGGTGGCTGTGTTTCACTCATGCTCGATGTTCTATTGTAACACATGTTTGATTTCTAAACCGGTCGCTGCCACTAAGGACACAAGAAAAAAAAAAATCTATCTCACATAAACTGGCGAAGGGAAGCCCTTCCCGTGGAAGGGCAGGGGTATGGCATAGCCTGTCCTTCAAAGCCTGAGATTGGCTGTTGGAAAGCGGGTATTAGTTTGGATTTATGTTGATCACCAAGGTGTGAGCTAAGTGATAAACTGCTGGTAATCCTCACACACACACACACACACACACACCGCGTAGTGTAGTGGTTAGCACGCTCGGCTCACAACCAAGAAAGCCCGGGTTCGAATCCCGGGCGGGGCGAGGGAAATGGGCGAGCCTCTTAATGTGTGGCCCCTGTTCACCTATCAGCAAGAAGGTACGGTATGTAACCCGAAGGGCTGTGACCTCGCTGTCCCGGTGTGTGGTGTGTAAGTGGTCTCGGTCCTACCTAAAGATCGGTCACTATGAGCTCTGAGCTCTTTCCGTAGGATAATGAGACGACTGTAGGTGAATCACATGCACGCACACACACACACATACATTCTCTCTCTCTCTCTCTCTCTCTCTCTGTAACATTCCTATATGAAATACTTCCGTTCAAAATTTGGTCTGAAGACCAACACGTTATTGTCAGGTGTACCGTGTGCGAACTTGAGCCCTCTTATCCGTCTCCCCTCCCCACCTTTCTCTGACCATCTATCTACACCATCCATTCTCATCATTAGCTATACACACACGCGCGCGCGCAGACAAGAGAGAGATAAGGAAGGGTTACTAATATTCATGGGGTCACCAACTTTTAATTTGTCAGTTTGGTACAGACTGATTTGCACTAATGACTCTTCTTAATTTTTGATACACGTGTTTCTGTTTTCTTGTTTCATGACACAGTCGCATGACTTTGCATTCCTTAAAGTATAATGATGTTTAATTACATTGCATATGATACTATAAATTAAAGCAAATCATTTGGACCTTAATCGAACAGTTAGCGTCGCGGTGGTGGCTATAATGGCTAGGCCAGGACCAAGCTCTGCGCGGTGACCTCTGCCCCCCCACTCACCTATTTCTCCTGCCTTGTATTTCACCACTTTCTATTGCCTTCTACCTCGTAATATACTTGTGATTCTTACATCTAGTTTTGACCAATTAATTCATGGTGATATTATGTTGCTTTACGTGAAGTTTACGACTGTATTTGAGGAAATATGAGCAAAATAGTGAGGTGTTGTCAAATGACCCATTTCCCATTACCTTCTGACCAGTTCTTGGTCGCCAGTTTATATGAGATGCGCACGAAGCCTATGTCAGGTAATACTGATGGCAGCAGTGCTTCCCGTGATGTAATGCATAACATTATCAATACGAAATTACCTTTATCTGCAGACCATACATATTAATATTAACACAGACTCCGAGGTAGAAAGATAAGAAAAGAGGGGATCGAAGGGAATGTCGTTTCAGTAGCTCTCAAAAAAGTAATAAATAAATAAATAAATAAATAAAAAATCGCAGTCAGTGTGGTGTGTCAATACGGCACGGTGACAAAACCCTCACTTCACAAAACATACCCTCCCCACAGCACCACTGTGGAGGAGGTCGGCGAGTCCTCGGCATTTTTTTCTAAGCCGCCCCTCACAATGAGCGGTGCCAGGACGCGTCAGGCAGCCAGATAGTCACAGCCAGCCCATCGCGCTGGTGGACGCTCACTCATCCCCCAGCTCCCGTCCTGCACACAGCCTGCAAGCCTTCCCGCCACACCACCAGTAGTCCTGCACATAGCCTGCCGACTTGCCACGCCACCAGCAGTCCCGGCCAGCAACAATTAAGTGGTCTATCGTGTGAATGATAACAGTGAACACTTACCACAATGGGTCTCGAGACAGAGATGTCAAAAATTGAAGGGTCACTTCAAGGTCACGTCAACTCGGCATTCGTCACCACTTCGGGGGACGAGGTCACTCCCGCAGCCCTTGAGGGAAGAGAACCCGTCACTACCTCACCCCAGACAGGAAAAGAGGCAGCTCGTGCCGGAGGGAAGACGAGCGGCGTGCGAGCAGACCACAGCAAACCTGAAGCAAAAGATGCTGACTTAAAGAAAAACAAAGGCCAAGGATCATCTCCTCCTCTCAGGAATCAGGTAACATTGTGCACACACGAGCGCGCGCTCTTTTTCTCAATTTTCCTTTTTCCATATTTTGTCCCCTTGTCCTCCTTCATGGGTGAAAGAGAGAATTAAAAATAAAAATCGCTCACGTAATCACAGCTTTCAAAAATAACAAATTCAGGTTACATAACTGAGACAACTTCTCATAAGGGAAAATTTTACATTTCATATATTATCAATTAATTATTTAATTAATTAAATAACTCATCTTATTATTTGTTTACTTATGTAATTTATTATATTAATTTTACCATATCTATTTATTTTCTTTCATATGTGTGTGTGTGTGTGTGTGTGTGTGTGTGTGTGTGTGTGTGTGTGTGTGTGTGTGTTATTGTGACCCGTCATATTCTGCCAGAACCAGGTAGCCGGACTCAGTCACACAGTTGTTTCTTACAGTTAATTTCTTTCACACTGTCAGTGAAGTTAACAGTCAGCATGTGCTGACATAAAAAAAAAATCAAAAGTTGAAAGTAAGCAGTTAGTTTAATAACGACAGAAAAAAATATTTCAGCTAAAACAAGCGATGTGGGCGTCCTTCACCAAAGGTTAATTTAAAGCAGGAAGTAATCAGCTCAGCAAAGGATGCAACGTCAACAAGATATCATCTTTCTGTTTAACGGTGTGTTCTTCAGAATTTCTGGTGGGATTAGATGTGTGTGTGTGTGTGTGTGTGTGTGTGTGTGTGTGTGTGTAAAGAGAGAGAGAGAGAGAGAGAGAGAGAGAGAGAGTCTCATAAAAGTTTTCTGCGTTCCTTCCTTGGTGGGCGCGTGGGACAGGTGGCATACGCGGCGCTGGCTGCCATGACACACGCAGCCATCGGCACCATGCTTGGTCTGCCCGGCGTGATCCTGCCGCAGCTCACTGATCCAACCTCACACGACCTGTTCCTCAACACTTCCCAGGTGGCGCTCTTCGGTAAGCTCCCAGTGCACTACAGCCTCTACTTGACAACTGATCTGAGGTTAAGAAGGGTATCCACTCGGGTTAACTGTTCCCAAATGCCACAATCAAGCCCTTCATTAAGAAACACCGTCCTAGCCCTGATAGACTAAGGAAACCAGGTGTAAAAAGAAAATAAATTGGATGCCGAGGGAGGAATGTAGGAATATTCACTAAGATTCGGCTTTCATCTTCCCTGGCAGGCAGTCTGATCCACGTGGGCGCCATGGCGGGTTCCCTGGTGGGTGGCGGCCTTAGTGTTTATCTGGGGCAGCGCGTCACTCTCCTGATTGTGATGCCCTTCTGCTTGGTGCTGTGGCTCGGCATGGCCTTCACCTCAACTGTGTGGATCTTGCAGCTGATGCGCGCCCTTCTGGGAGTGGTGCAGGGCTTCATCGGAACCACAGCGGGTAACTACCTGGTGGAGATAACACATTCCAGCTTACGGGGATGCCTCATACCTTTCCTGGACATATGGAGGCAGTTTGGGATCTTACTGGTGTATGCTGTGGGCTCCTTTCATCTGACGTGGCGTGAGGTAATGTTGGTGTGTGGTTGCGTTAGTACTGTGCCAACTTTCATTGCTCTTCTGTTTCTCCCTAACTCACCGCGATGGTTAGTGACTCGGGGCCGCGAACAGGAGGCGTACAAGGCCCTGGTCTTCCTGAGAGGTCCTCAGTATAACTCCAAGATAGAGCTGCAATCAGTCGTGGACCACTTTCAAGAGGAGGCCACCAAAAAGAAGAGCGCGATGGAGCAGCTGAGACAAATGGGGGAACCCAACATCTTGTACAGACTAACGTTCATAATCATCTTGACGGTTTTCCTACAGTTCACCGGCAACATTCCCATCGTCACGTACAGCATTCCAATATTCCAGGCGGCCAACTCGTCTATGAATTCGTACGGCTGCTTGGTGTCCATCGCATGCCTCCGAGTCGCGGGCATCCTGGTCTACATGCTGGTGGCGGAGCGCTTGGGTCGCAGGGTGCTGGTAATAACGTCCAGCCTAATCTGCACCGTCTCCCTCCTGCTTCTCGGTGTGTACTTCTTCCTGCAGAGCTCAGGGACAGACGTCTCCGCTATCACGTGGCTGCCGCTCTTCTCGCTCCTGGTGTACATGCCCTTTGTCGTCATCCTCGAGTCAATAATCTCCATAATGAGATCGGAAGTTTTCTCAAACTCCATCCGTGCAATGGCCGTGTCTTTGATGTCTGTTGTCTTCTTCTTGACCATGTTCTTGTCCACGCAACTGTTCCCCATCATGACGGAGACCATGATGGAGCAAGGCGTGTTCTGGACTTACGCCCTCTCGTGCCTCCTCATGGCCCTCACGACTGCAGTGCTGCTGCCCGAGACTCGCGGCCTCACCCTGGAGGAAGTGGACCACGTGTTCAAGTACGGTAAGAAAGTTGTGTTGCCCATCCCGTGCGTCTACGATAAAGTGCGGATAAGCGAATAGTTGCGTTGATGCTCCATGACTCTTTTACATCCGAGATGGAGAGTGACGAGTATATTGTGATCCAATTTGCCTCATGAATGAGCTCAAGTCATTTCTGCGAGGCGACAATTATTGATTAGAGGCACTATGTATAACCAAACACCACACGAGATAGACACACTCAAAAAAAGTACAGTCACACACTGAGCACGATAAAAACTGACGCCAAGAACGGATCCATTCATAACAGGTTACTCATGTTTTTATCCATGCTTGTGTTTAGTGCAGCTGCACCTGCATTAATCAGGTAAGCGATACTCGTAAATGAAGCAATAGGATTTGAGCTGCCACAGTAACGCTTCATGTACTCGTAGCACAAGCGGAACAAGTCGAACAAGCTTACCAAACCTGTCGAGATTACCGGGTTGTTCAGTGTGAAACTCATCGGACACCACTGTAACGATACTTTTTTTTTTTTTTTGAGTGTGTACATCGA